>NC_134104.1:127107500-127407500 GCF_040939455.1 Microcebus murinus | reverse complement strand
TCTAAACAGTTCAAAATTATGTAGTTAATTACATTTGGCTTCGATTTCAATCACTAAGTCATCCAATGACATTATCATAACATTTCAAAGACATGACAATAGTGATGGTTGGAAGATAAGACCCTAACACTCTACCAGCTCATGGCCCCTATTATAAATCCAACTGGTATTGGACAAGAGGTGATTAAATGGAATGTCCCAGTCTACCACCCCTTGGGGAATATTTGATGATTTTACAGAAGTGTCATTATGCTTTCCAAATGGAAAGGATTTGTGTTTAGTTTATACTCCAATCAGGAAAGATCTGTTCCTGCACTAAGAATGCTATTACTGCAGAAAGAATACAACTACCAGAGAGCACAGTTTGTAGAGATAGTACCTGAATATCTCTATAAGTACATAGGTGGGATTTGATAGTATTTTGGTGGTATTACCATCTGGCACCCAGGAATTCATTCAGTCAGTAAACATTAATTGAGTTCCTACTATGTGCCAGGTACTGTATTTGGTACTAGAGAATACAACCTGGAATTGAAATCAGAACCCACAGTATATCTTTATCATTCATTGAGTAAAACATGACTAGAAAGTCGTCATCGATAGCTCTCATTACAAAATTCTCAACAAATCCTTTTGTCGTCTTCAAAGTTAAGAAACTTTCCAATATTTGTTATTCATTGTTGTATGTTCCTGGAAGCCCCTCCCTGAGCTAAGATTTTGGTGGTCAGAGGGGGCAAAACCAGGGGTGATGAATACCTATCATACTCACAGACATCTTTCACCTTTTACTAGCCTTTGTATCACTCCCCATGTCATAAGTGTGGCTCTCCAATGGAGTCAGAATTCAAATTCCAAGGCTCCTTGCAGCTAAGACACAGGCACATGACCCAGGCTTCCCCAAGAGTCCACGCAGCAGACAACCTAGATTTCAACTCAGAAGTACACACGAGGAAAGAGGCTCTGCAGGAAGTTGTGATTTTTGCTTGTACAGTGGTGGTGGAAGCACCTGGTTTTCAGTGGGGGCAGCAGCAGCAGTTTCGAAGTGCTTACAGTGTCTGGCCCAAAAGCGGCCTCCATGGAGTGACAGCAGTGATGAAGATGTAGGTTCTTCTTTTGCTAAATGAGGTAGCAGTGGTGGAAGCAGTTTCCTTATCAGGCCTATCCTGCAGCACAGTTTTTGTCATTGTTCAATGCTGGCCCAGCCTCGATCCTGGCTCTCCAGCTATCCCAACAATTCTTGAGCAATCAAATCACCTTTTAATGAGTCGGCCTCTGATCGCTTGCAGCTAAGAATCCTAAATGGAATACCAGTTAAACAACCCCTTTACCATACTTTGCACTCAAAATATACCATCCTCCATTCCCAAATGATGTTGGACACAGCCAATGAAACGTAGGTGAAAGTGACAGTATGTGGTTTTCAAATCTAAACCTTAAGAATCATCATATGTTTCTACTTGCCCTCTTGCATTTCTGCCATTGCTTGGAGAAGTGCTTTCCCCATTGCTTGGAGAAGTGCTGCTGCTCCTTCATCCTGGACCCCAGAATAAATATGCATTGAACAGAGCCACTTCAGCCGTCTGTAGACCTGCAGCATGAGGTACAGCCACCCCAAATGACCCGCAGCCCCATGAGTGAGAATAACTGATTATTATTTTAAGCCACCAATTTCTGGTATAATTTGTTAGACTGCAAAAGCTAACTGACATACCTGGTTTTATTAGATGACCACCTCTACACCAATAATCTGTGACCAGGGATGTGATCATGAAAAAAAAGAGACAGAGAGAGATGGGGGGAAAGATCATATCTTCTGAACAAACCTGTGTTTAAAAAAGAAGAAGGAAATGGTTCTCAGAAGTCGCTTGTATCAGGGGAGTCGGGATGGTGCTGGGCACACGAATCAATAGGGCTGCACCAGAATCTAGAATTCCCTAACCTCCGTTTGTGGCTTTATCCTTTTATTCAACACACACTCCATCCAATGAATGCTTTACTTTTTCTCACCTAAAATTCTTCTGCTACAATTTAACAAAATGCTTTCCTGGAGTTGGTGAGATTCAAAGAAGACTTTGATCAAGAAGAAGCCTGAGCATGGTTTCCAGCAAAGAGGTCGTTAGGTCAAGTGGGGAAATGGAACAAAGAGGTGAGATGTAGGCTGGAAAGGACAGAAAGCCAGGAGACTGAGGTAAGAGGAGGAATTGCATAAAAACACCTGGCCCGAGGTGGCACACATGTGGCTGGTCTACTCTTTTCCACCTTTGCTGCATGCATCCTGTGGTGTACACAGGAGCTTTTTTGAATGTTGGAGAAGAATGTTGGAGAATGTTGGAGAAGCCATTGAAAACTATGTTAAGAGAAAGCAAGAGGATGGGGAGTGCAAAATGGCAGCCTCCACCGGTATGTTCCGTTTTTTTTATAAACCACTTGTATCTCGTTCCTTCCTTCTCCTTCTGCACATCACCACCGACACAACCGAATGGAAATGACAAGATGAATATTTGGAGCTTACATATGTACTATCCCTCAGTTATTATAATAGCTTGTTCTTTAAACCAGAACTTTTCTGTAACATATTACTAATCATTTGGGGGTTTGAGTCCTCTATTTGAAGTGCGCCACATGTCCTGTCAAAATAACTTCTTATAGCTGTGTAACGATTGTGGGTGGCCTGTGATCACCTTGTCAGAGTGTCTTTTACACCCAGAGCTAGTTGCCAGATTCCACATTACTTACTTCCCAGCCCTCCCTCCCCACAACTTATGCTCCATACATCATATCCTTTCTTGTTTTTGTTTTTTTATTTGCTGGCAGTTGCTGGGCCAAACAGCAATTTGCAGTTATTTATGCAGCTTAAACCCTATTGTCAGCATCCTTATCCTCCATACACAAACATTCCAGTGGTGTGAGTTGAGCTTTGGGGCAGGGAGATGGGCTGAGGTTAACAGAAGCAAGGCTTCCTGGGGTCCTCAGGCAAAGCATCCATTGTTGCTGAGCTGCTTTTTCTCCTTCTTGCCTCCATTTGGGGTGGATTTTCATTTGGAATTAAAAACAGATCACAGTTTGCTGTTTGTTTGCTATTGTCAGGTCAGAACCAGGACTCAGGGAGAAGGGTGGTATCATTGTGTGTAGAATTTTCTTGGTAGTTTAGTAGGGATGATGAAATTTGTCTGCAGTGGTATAGCTCCTTCCCTCCTGGGCTGTCCAAGGCCTCCCAAAACAGAACTTAATCCTCTCAGCAGCTGGAGAGGAAGTGAAATGTGGCATGGGACATTGTCCCTCTTGCTCCCCCATGCCCATTTTGGAGGGTATAGTTCAGGGAGTGCAGGGAAATGCAAATGGCAGGAGGGAGGTGAAGGCTGGCACTTCCTTAGCAAGCTAGTACCTCCCTACATGGGATGTGCTACTTCCAAAAAAAGATATCCCCTCTGGGTAGATAAATTTCAAAAGGCCAGCCCTTCCTGTGGACTGATACAGTCTGTGCCAGGGTACACAGCTTGGTGAGTGTTATATGGACTGGATTTAAGCACCTACTCATCCCAGCAGCCAGGCACTTTTATTGATAGCACAACTCTCCATGCTGGCCCTGCATTTTCATGCAAACTAGAGAGATGCAAACTAGATTTTTGCACTAGGTGATGCAAACTAGGTGATGCAAACTAGATTTTTGCACTCCAGGTCAGAATTTTGTCAGAGACTGGCTATTTCTCCCATTACGCTGCTGAACAATTGAAGGTACCATCAATGCCTTAACATCTAAGTCTAAAAATCACAGTTTAGAGACCTCTAACAGTCTTTGCAAACATCATCTTGTTTATTCAACAACTATTTATTAATCACTTGTGTACAAAGCACTAGCCCCCTCTAGGAGGTTAAAGCCCTTTGGGAAGACAATAAAAATTGTAGTAAACATCTGTAGTTGTGGTAGGCAGCTTCTGATGTGGTACTCAAGGAGCCTCACCTCCTGGTGTTGATGCTATTGTATAATATACAATTATTGTTGATGCTATTGTATAATCCTTTGAGTGGGGACTGTCTCTAGTGACTACTGAATCCTAACACATTCTAATGTATAGCATACAGCAAAAGTGGTGGTGAGATACCACTTCCCTGATAAGGTTCCCAAAACCTGTGACTTCCATCTTGCTGGTACTCTCTCCCTTGCCAGGATTCTCTCCGGTCTTCTCCCTTGCTCATTCTGATTCCACAATCTCCCATAGTGTGAGAGACTCTATGGAGAAGCCCAGTGGCTTGTGAGGGACTGAGACCTCAGTCCAGCAACCCACAAGGAATTAAATTCTGCCAACAACCACTGGAGTAAGTTAGGAAGATGGTCCTTCCCAGTCAAGCCTTGACATGACTGCTGCCTCCTGAGAGACCCTGAGCCAGAAGACCCAGCCAAGCCACACCCAGATCCCTCACCCACAGAAACTTGTGAAATAATAAATGTATATTACATCACTGCATTTGGGGGTAATTTGTTATGCAGTGCAAGGCTATCATCACAAGGTTGTAGCCAAGGTGTCAGCCAGGACTGCAGTCATCTCATGGCCTTACTTCCCTGAGTGAGGAAGGCTCCACTTCCAAGTTCACCCACAGGGTTGTTAGCAGAATCAGTTCTCCAAAGGCTGCTGAACTGAGGGCTGTTCCTTGCTGGCTGTTGGCCAGGGGCAACCCTCAGTCCTTTACCATGTGAGCCTCTCTCCAGGACAACTCACCTCACAGCATCTGTCTTCCACTGCAGTGAGCAAGCGAGAAAGCAAAAGAGGACAAGTAAGACAGAAGCCAAGGTCTTTTTGTAACCTAATCTCATAAGTAACATCCCATCACTTTTGCCATCTTCTATCAGTTAGAAGCAAGTAACTAGGTCCAGCTCATACTCCAAGGGTGGGGACTACACAAAGGCATGAATACCAGGAGGTAGAGATTGTTGGAGGCCTCCTTGGAAGCTGCCTACCAGACCTTCCCTACAACTCCTTCACCCACCTCTGTCCCAGGCCTTTGCCAGGCCTTGGAGAGCCCCTCTGCCCCAGCTCCTCTCTATTCACCATGTTCAATGTTTATCTGTACACAGCCTTTGCAACTCATGCCTGAACTCTGGCAAAGCCTTCCAATGAGCCCGCCTACCTCTTTCTTTCTACTCACCCAGCTGGTACCCAGAAAGCTGGTCAATATTTCTAATTACATTGTATTGTATCATTTTCCTATTCAAAAATGCCCACTGGCTCCCAAATTCTTTTTCTATCATTCAAGCCTTTTCTCAGTCTAACCCAATGCACCTTTATCCTCCCACTGTTATAAGGATAAAAATAATTGTCCTCCCACTCCCCTCCAGCCAAACAGGTATACTCATTGGCCCTAAACTGTAGCTATTAATAATTGATACCCCTCTCCAAGGCTTTGCTTCTTCTGTTCCTACATGGAATATTATACCATTTCTCTCCATCTATCAGAATTCTTCTCAAATTTTATGGCCTAAAGTAAGTCCTGTCTCCTTCCTAAAGCTTTAAAGCTTATGGTAATGTATCCTCTACATAGCTGGTCAAGGAATCTATGTGATAGTCTGGTTTGATCACTCTGGGCCCCAAATGGCCTCTTCCTTCTCTCAATTCTTGAACCACCCACCACTTATTCACTGAATCTCTGATGTGACACTTTTCATAGACCTATGTTAGTTTGCAATCCCAATAAAAAACAATAGATTATCAGTATATGCATATCAAGAGAAGATATGAAACAAGTTAAGAATGGAGGTCCAAGCTGAGATGTCTAGTTTGAGGAGAATAGAATCAACCATCAATCTTGACACTAGTCACAGTATGTTCTAGAGCCATCTTATTAGCCTTTCCAAGATTCCATTTTTTATTGTCCTGCCTTCAGTGATTCATTATTATTGGCCCAACAAAAGTATTGCAATTTACATTTACAAGAATGGAATTCCTAGGGTTCTCAGACACTATTTCTTAAGATAATGTAAAATGTAGTGAAAAGAGTACTTCTCTTAAAGATTAAGAAAAAGGAGGAGGAGTGAAGATTCTAATACTATCATGATCTTTGAGATACAAGAGAAAGATATAAGAAAGGCCATGAATATAGGTACGTTCACATAGATATGTTCAAGGTATAATCTAAGAATGAAATACAAGTTCAAGGAAAAGGGAAATGTTTTTAATAAATCGAATTGGTAAGTAATTAGAGAAATATAAGAAGGCTAAAGTTTCATTCACATACTAACAGGGAACAAAACCAAACAATTCCTGGTCTACTAATAAGCACTTTAGATTGTGTTATCCTATCTAATTATCACAACAACTCATCTTACAGCAGAGAAGATGAAGGCCCAGAAAGGTTAAGTAATTTTCCAAAAGTCACACAACTAGTAATTGGTGAGACCAAGATTCCAACCATGCTCTAGCTGATTCCAAATCCCACACAACCCCATCTTTAGGGCATTCGAGCTGGGAGACGTGGCCGTACCCATCACACTATTTTGCATGGTTATCATTGGATGGAAGACAGCCTCTACCATTCTCCCTGAAATGATCCAATGGCCTTTTAGCTGCTGTGCCAATCCAATCTGTGTTTGTAGGAAAGAAAATCATCATTTTCTACATCTTCAATTGAGATGAGGTGAAGATTAGCCAAACCACCAACAAAATTAATTGTAAAGAGAGGTATGGTTGATAGAATTTGATAGAATCATTTTATCCCACACTAGGGTTTCTGACATCACATCCTTAACAGTCTTAGAAAAAGTCTTCAAATGTATTCCTTTTTAAGACATAGGTTCCCTTCTGACCTATAAAGAGCTTCTCTGGAGAAATATCAGTATACTATATCACAAAAATATGTTTCCCAGAAATGCAAGGGGATATAAAGGACAGCTTCAGCTCAAAACTTGCAAACCTTGTCCCCAAAAATGTTTCAAGGTAACTGCTTCATTGGTGCTCTTTCCTGAGCACTCAGGACCCATCCATTCAAAGAATGTCCAATGACAGCATCTAACTCATGTAATATATTGACATTAGCCAAGCTGAGCCTGCAGAAAGAGCCAGGGAAAAATTAGACATACAGGCTGGGGAACCATGAGTGTGCCCTGTGGACAGAGGGGGGCAGCAGAGAGCTGTTGGAGAGGTGCATTCATCAGGCAGCCTCCCAAGGGGCAGGTGGTTCTGGTCAACTTGGAGACTTTGACAGGAAGACCCAGCCCCAGAGTTAGTAACCCAGCTGAAGAATTAGCCCTGCTGAGATTGCTGGCCAGAATCCTCAAACAGGGCCCTCTATTTCCCACACCGTGGCCAGATATCTTTATAAACCTGCCTCTGATCATGTCATCTCCCTGCTTAAAAAGCTAATCAATGTCCCTATTGCTTAAAACACTGGTTCTCAAGCTTGGTGTGCTTGGAGGGCTAACATTACTTGGAGGGCTAACACAGCTCACTGGGCCCGCCTCAAGAGTTTCTGATAGGTAAGTCATGGGCAGCCTGAGAATTTGCATTTCTGACATGTTCCCAGGTGATGCTGATGCTGCCAGTTCCCACAGGTCCAGGATCCACACCTGGCATTCCACCAGCTTAGAACATGCTTGAGCTGCCCATCACCCTCCTCTCCAGCTTCCCTTCCAGCCACTCACTCCCACTTGCAGCCCCCCACACCCTCTGCTCCACCTGGAACTTCCTTCAGCTCCACAAGGGAGCCCTGTTTTCCCAAACCTCTTGGCCTTTTCACACTTGTCCTCATTGCTGATACACTCTTGCTCCATCTCTTCGCCTGGCTCATGCTTATCTTCAGGTCCCAAGTGGAAAGCTTCCCTCCTATGAACTCCCATCCTGCCCTGTACTGCACGTCCTATGCTGTGTTGTAAACAACCATTGTGTGTTTATGTCTCAACTAGTCTACCAGCCTTGAGAGCAGAGGCTGACAAACATATATTCCATGTAAATGCAGTCCCTAATCTCATCTGGATTCTTGACTCTGGACAACAACCATGCTGCATCTCTCCAATTGCCTCCTTCTTTCGCTCTCAATGACTATTTCAAACAATCTTCACTTTCCTCAAATCTATAACCTTCACGCCTCCTCTATCACACACAGCAGATGGCCTTGCCCACTCCTTCACAGAGAAAATAGAAGCCACCAGACAGAAACCTCTCAACTTCCCGCCACCAAACCTACAAACCCACCAGCATCTGCACCCATCCCATCCCCTTGACCTCCTGGTTCAGTAGAGGAGCTGCCTGTACCTTCTCAGGCTGTCTAAAGCCAAACCCTCTGTCTCTGCTATAGTTTTCCCCCTTCTTCCTCAAAAACTCCCACCACCAACACACCCTCTTCATGTATCGTCTACTTCCTCCTCTCCCCTGATTTTCTCCATCATTTTAAAAACATGTCCAACTGTCTCTTTTATAAATAACCACCCTCCTTCAGCCCCATGTCACCTTGTAACTGTCCTCTTATTTCTGTTTGCTCCTCCTCAGTGATATATGTCTAACTTAATAATTTCTATGTCCTCATCTCACACTCCACAAGCCACTTTTCCTCAAATGTCATTCTCACTAGGGTCAGCAAACATCTTTCTGTAGCTAAATCAAATGGACACTTATTATTTCCCATTCTGTTTGACCCCAGTTGACTCCCTATATCTTTTTTTTGAGACAGAGTCTTGCTCTGTTGCCCAGGCTGGAGTACAGTGGCATCATCATAGCTCACTGCAACCTCCAATTCCTGGGCTCAAGCAATCTTTCTGCTTCAGCCTCCAGAGTAGCTGAGACTACAGGTATGAGTCACGACAACCAGCCAATTTTGCTATTTTTTGTAGAGAAAGGGTCTTGCTCTTGCTCAGGCTGGTCTCAAATTTCTAGCATCAAGCAATCCTCCTGCCTCAGCCTCCCAAAGTGCTAGGATCACAGGTATGAGGCACCACACCTGGCCCCCTCCTGTATCTTGAAGCTCTCTCTTCCCTTTCCTTCAGTAACATCCCATCCTGGCCTATCTGGCCATTCTTCCTTGAAGGCCTGGTCCTCCCCTACATGACTTATAGATGCTAGTGATTTGTGGGGCTCAATTGTAAACCCTCTTGTCTAAATTCTGCCTGGGTAACTGTATGTATTCCCATCAGTTCAGTTACTACATACATACCAACCACTCCCTTTATTGGAGAGTCTCCAGCACTATGCTGTCCAGATTCATATAACCAACCACCCACTCTATGTTACTTTCTTTTCTGTCCCACAGGTCCCTAATACTTCCCTGAACATATGATATTCTTGCAAACCTGCTCCTTCTAGGTGTTTCTTATCGAAGGAAATGGCCCAGGGGACACTTTCTTGACACTTCCCTCCATCTCTGGCCCTATGTCACATCAAGTCCATGATTCCTGAATCCCACCAGCCTCTGTCCACTACCATATTCCAAGTCACCATTCCATCTCTCCCAAAGTTTAGCTACAATCACCAGTCTCCAAACAACATTTCTGGCCCCCCTCCAATCCATTCTCCATTCTCTTTGCTAGAGGAACCTTCCTTTTTAAAATAAAATAAAAAAGTCATTTCACATCCTTGCTTAAACACCTCAATAGCCGTCCATCACCATTGGGATAAAGGTCAGTCTTGTCCTGCCCCCACACCCACTCTGGCCTTCTTGCAGCACCTCCAAAGCACCAAGCCCTTACCCAACTCAGTGCCTTCACATGTTCTTTTTTCTCTCCTAGAATGTTTGCCCTCACCCTCTTCATTGCCTGGCAACCCCCACCCATCCTTCAGGCCCAGCTTAGATTTTCTGAGGGAAATTTCACTGATCCTCTGACACCATCCACTACATGCCAAGTGAGGTGTACCATTTAGATCTGTGGTCCCCAACCCCTGCGCTGGGGACTGATACCTGTCCATGGCCTGTTAGGGACCGGGCTGCAGAGCTCCATACCCTTTCCAACCCCCATCCATGGAAAAATTGTCTTCCATGAATTTAGGGACCAGGAGGGGAGCACACAGCAAGAGGTGAGCAGCAGGCCAGCGAGCAAAACTTTATCTGTATTTATAGCTGCTCCCCATCGCTGGATCACCACTTGAGCTCCTTCCCAGACCCCAACCAACCCCACCCCACCCCCAGTTTGGGGTGAAAAATTTGTCTTCCATGAAACCAGTCCCTGGTGCCAAAAAGGTTGGGGACCGCTGATTTTAGACACTCTCATGGCATGCTGTACTTTTCCTCCATAGCACTCATCACAATTGTGGTTAATTAATTATCTGTGAAATTATTTTTTAATGCCTCTCTCCCTCTAAGCATCATACAGGCAAAGATCATCTCTTTCTTATTCTCTGTCATATCTCTACTACCTTTTGCAATGTCTGGCTTGTACTGAGCTGACGAAAATACTTGTTGAAAAAATAAGGATAATAGAAGAAAAAATATGCCATAATTTGAGATTCGGCAACTCTTAGACTGTCTGGTTTGCAGATTCTCTATATTTTTTTAAGTCCTTTATGTTCATTGGATAATAAAATAATAAGATATTGCTTCAGTGCTTTCTATTTGTCTGGTGTTGTCCTAAGTAGGTTACATCTTCACAAAAATGATATAATATTGTTATTGATATATTATTATCCCCATTCTATAATAAAACTGAGGCACAGAGAAGATAAAAATCTTCCCAAAGGCACAGAGATAGTAAGTAATAAACTGAGATATAAATCAAGATAATCTGATCTACATTCTGTATCCTTTAAACTGTGATATACTATCTCCCAGGATCTCTTTAGTATGTACAAAGATGACCACTGTAGGTCTTGGGATGTGACATTATTAACGTGGCTGTTACAGAGAAAGGAAAGCCAAAACAAGCAAATCTCAACACATCAGTAGTTCTTAAAATGTACATCACAACCACCCAGAGAGATTATTGAAACACAGTTTACTGGACTCCCTCACCAGATTCAGTAGATGGTAGATGTGAGGAGTGAGTCCCAAGAATTTGCATTTCTACCAGGTTCCCAGAGCTAATGCTCTTGGTCCAGGGACCACACTTGGAGCATCATTGCAGTACATAAAGGATTGTAACAAGTTTTCTCAATCTTTAAAGATACATAATACCCTTCCCCTGCAACCTACCCTTCTAAAATAAATAAATAGAAAAGAAAAGGTGCTCAAGAGACATTTTAAAATGCAAACAAAATGTAACAGGGTTAAAGTGGTGATTCAGGCCCCTCATCCACTGGATTCTCATTCTCTCTTTCTTTCAACCTCACTTTGCACGGGTTGTGGTATGCACCTGCTTTTGAAGAAATAAAAGAACTTGTCTCTTATGAGTGTGTTACCTAGCTCTTCTCCCTTAATTCTCACAACTGTGTATGATCCCTATTATTATCTCCATGTTAGAGATGAAAAAACTGAGACCTCAAGAAGTTAAATCACCAATCTAATCCCATAAAGGTGGAAAGCAAGATCAGTCACAGTTCAAATTCAGGTTGACAAGACTCCAAATCCCTTATCTTTTCCATTAATTGACACCACCCTTCATATTTCCATTTACCTTTTGAATTCTCCTAAACGTTCAAGTAACAGAAAGTAATTTCTCCCACACTCACATAGAATATGTCAACTGAAAACATAGATCTAAATCCATGTCTCCCCAAAAATATACTTTTAATGCCTCTCCTTTTGTTACTTCTTTGAAGTTGGTTGCTCTTCATTTCAAATGTGGAGTGCAAAAAACTCAAGATTTTAAACCAAAAAAATTGTTAGAACATTTCTAAGAAGTAGATAGCACCCCAAAATAACCATGCGGGGTTCATCTTTCTTGAACCACCTGACAGTATTGAATTTTATTGCTTTCCTGGTGTGGTTGAAGAAGCCTTTTAAAATTTCACTGCAATGCTGTGAGGCCATACATGCCCCAGGATTAATCACAAATATTTTATAAAGATGAAGTTTCGTTATATCTTTGTTCTTTGTATCTTGGCTTTTGTTAGCGCATTTTAATTAGGATCTGGTATCTGCAATAAACAGTAAACATAAAGAGCTTTGCAAAAATGTATTAGACTGTTTGTTTTCACACTCTAATGCATATTTGCACAATTTTACCATGAAAAAAGGAAAACATGCTAAGCTCTTGGGCTCTATCCCAAATGTCCTGGAATAGAATCCGGAAATTACTAAAAATGCAACCAAACCTCATCATATTCCAGCAATTAACCTAAGAAATGAGGGTCCATTCTCTGCATGAAAAAAACATTTTTGAGGGGAGAAATCTGTGGAGGAGAATGCTTCTCGATAACACACGTATCGCATTCTCCAAACCTGTTTTGAAATTTGGACTATTTCCCTTTGTGCTAAAAGAGCTTAATAAACAAATTAAGTTGGATAACGTTTTATTTTTCTCTTTCAGAGTGTTAAGAGAGCCTCTTCTACTAAAAGAAGACAAGAAGGACTACTAAGCATAAAACAAGGGATAGAATAATCACGTGGTCCCATTTTTAAAAGTAGCCGGGGATTAATAATCCTCCTGCTAAATAGTTGTTATAGTAGAATGAATTATTATTACAACAGTAGAATCGTGGAGAATGCTGATGACAAAGGACAGTTTGGGGGTGTTTTATTTGAACATAGCCTAATCAAAAAGTAGCAAAAACTTTTAAAACCTTCAAATATGGCTCTTGTGTACAATTGCTATTGATATAACACCTTGATAGTGTTCAAATGCAACACAAAATCATAAACATATGAGCAATTCAGAGGCATAAAGTGATTTTTCCTTCTGTAACTATCCCTTAATATTTTTCCAAATAAAACACAGGATTAAGTGATTTATTTTGTTGCATGATTTATTTATGGACTTAAACACAGTAAACAACAGATAAAAGACATAGTCCTGGGCATCAACTTAAAAGATAAAAATCATTACATTTTATTGGACAGAGACATATAAAAATGCCAACATGAACTGTAAAGAAAGGAAAAGTGTCGGCTCAAAAGTCTCAAGTCTAAGTTATACTTGGTGTTTCTAACTCCCCTTTGGGGGAACAATATGCCTGAATTTAATTAGAATTCTGTTTTTTTTAAGATTAAAGTTGTGAAAAAGTTAAAAGGTTGGATCACACAAAAATAAAAATGACTCTGAGGATCTTAGGGAATTTGAACTGGTAAACTTAGATTCTATTTCCTGCCAACTGTTTGCAGGAGGATTAAGAGATGTACAAGAATTATTAGTTTTAGATAAAAGCCAGCATTTTATAAAGCAATTAATTTTTCATTAGTTCCACATAATTTTGGCAAAAAATAGTTTTGTTCCAATAAAACTATTAAATTCCAAGAGGTTACTCTAAAATATAGCCATTAACTTCACATTAATTTAACCAAATTTATAACAGGCTAAACTGCATGCATGAAAGCAGTAATAGTTTTTTTGCAGAATATATTATAATTAAAAGGAAAAATTAAGATGAAAAATAATTTTTAGAAAACAGGTAATAAAGCTTCTAAGTCTTAAGTATGGTTATGCTTTTATTTAAAAGACATTTTTCTATAATGTTTCTTAAGCATATAAAATGAGTAAAATAAAGTCCACCATAAGTGTTTGTATAGGGTTATCTTGGAAATATCAGAATATTGTTTTTATTATAATGCATTTATTTTATATTACAATAAATAAAATATACTGTAAAGGTTCAAACTTTACTCACAGATCCATAAACCGTCTTTCCCAATGCTAGAACTACCTTTCATACAGCCCCAAAATTCCACCCAGATGGTCCATTCACCCAGTTTGCTGGCGTGTCCTCACCTCTATTTTGAGGGCTTCAATTCTATACAGAATGACAAATAAATCTAACTGAGCCAGGATAAGAAACCTCAGTCCTAGCCAGAAAGTTTTTCTTGTCTAGTCCACTTCCTAACATGCCCCAATGAATACCACTCCCCATCTCCATCGCCACCAACTTGCTCCAGCCCAGAACCAACTCTCTCCTGTTCACTGCAATATTCTACTACCAACTTTCTCAAATTCCATTTCTGTCCCCCCTCCCAACTCAGTTTCCACCCTGTGGACAGAAAAGACTTGTTAAAAATGTTGACCAGGCACAGTGGCTCACGCCTGTAATCCTAGCACTCTGGGAGGCCGCGACGGGCAGATTGCTCGAGGTCAGGAGATCGAAACCAGCCTGAGCAAGAGCGAGACCCCGTCTCTACTATAAATAGAAAGAAATTAATTGGCCAACTAATATATATATAGAAAAAATTAGCCGGGCATGGTGGCGCATGCCTGTAGTCCCAGCTACTCGGGAGACTGAGGCAAGAGGATTGCTTGAGCCCAGGAGTTTGAGGTTGCTGTGAGCTAGGCTGACGCCACGGCACTCACTGTAGCCTGGGCAACAAAGCAAGACTGTCTCAAAAAATAAAATAAAATAAAATAAAATAAAATAAAATAAAATAAAATAAATAAAATAAAAATGTACATTGAGTCATATCACTCCAAAGCTGAAAACCCTCCATTGGTTTCCTTTGCACCTTGAACAAAATCTAGCTCCTTATCTTGGCCGATAGGATCACGGCTTCTGTTTCTCTTGTTTGGGTAACATCTCCCTTGCAATCAGTTCAGCCAGCCCTGTGAGGTTCCCTCAAGCATTCTACAGCCACTCCTACCCCCAGTCATGCACCAGGACCAGGTAAATGCTGTTCCCATATCACCACCATTTTGGTTAAGACATTTGCCCCAAAGTGTTCTTGATGAAACTTTCTTCCATGTGGTTTTCAGATTTGTTGCCTGGTCTTGTGCCTCTCTTTGCCCTTTGGACTGAGCAGCTGATTCTCTCCTTCATGTAGCATCCTGACCTCCCCTCAAACACCACCGTATTACATACCCTGCCTGGCTCAGCATAGGCCAGAATCCTCTACGTGCACTCTGCCCAAATGGAAGGTACATTTGCCTAGTTAATAACAGCCCAATGTGGGCCCAGGGAAGTTACATGCAATGTAGCATTAATCTATTCTCTAATGATTACATGTGAATTCATATTGCCTACGCCTATGGATCATTAGGGCTTTTAGGGTAAATAATGAACTTATTTAGATTGTGTTAGTGGAATGCTGAGGACTTAGCAGATGTCATATCAACATAGAGTCAGCTCAGGACCTGGTAGAACTCCATGAGAGAGACATTAAAGCAGATCTGAGGGAATCAAACTAAGGGGAAGGTAAGTCATTCATTCACTTAATTACTATCCATACAGCAACTTCTGTATCCTGGGAGCTATGCTAAATGACGCAAAGAGAGAAATGAATAAAACATAGCTACCTGATTTTTATTTCTTTCCAAATACTTGGCTCTACATCATCCTCTCGTTGTACTTGGTATATGCACACGCACACAAACTATTTTTGCTTCTCTGCTCAGCATCTTTAAAGTTTGCTTTAAAAATAATAGTGGATCATTGTCTAAATAGAAAACCCATTTCATTATGCAATGAAAAACAATGAGAACTAATAATAGAATTCAATTAAGTGGTAGATTACTGGAAAAATGTACAAAAATCAATTAATTCTCTACCTACAAACAATAATCAAGTAGAAATTATTCTCATTCATAATACCAATGAAATGTATAAAATAGCTAGGAACAAACCTAATAAGAAATATGTTTAAAGAAAACTCAAAATTATTGATGCACATTTAAAAAGTCTTATGTAATTTTTTTTTTCTTTTAGACAGAGTCTCACTTTGTTGCCCTGTCTAGAGAGCCATGGCATCAGCCTAGCTCACAGCAACCTCAAACTCTTGGGCTCAAGCAATCCTTCTGCCTCAGCCTCCCAAGTAACTGGGACTATAGGCATGTACCACCATCCCTGGCTAATTTTTTCTATATATATTTTTATATATTTTTAGTTGGCCAATTAATTTCTTTCTATTTTTAGTAGAGACGGGGTCTCACTCTTGCTCAGGCTGGTTTCAAACTCCTGACCTTGAGTGATCCACCTGCCTCAGCCTCCCAGAGTGCTAGGATTACAGGTGTGAGCCACCGCACCTGGCCTAAAAAAATCTTATGTAATTTGAATGGAACACAGTGTTATTATATCAGAAAACTCATTATGGAGGTGTCAACTAGCAAAAATTATTTAGAAATATTATGTAATGCCAATTAAAATCCTCTAAAATTTTTTTGGAATAAGATGAAATCATGTTCAAGTGAAAGAATAAACAGGGAAGAACACACACACACACAAAAGAATTGAAAACATTAATTGTGTTAGTCCTCTATTGCTATGTAACAAATTATCCCAAAATTAAGCAGCTTTAAAACAACAAACTTTTATTATTTCAGCTTCTGTAAATCAGTAATACAAGCTTGGTTTAGCTTGGTGCCCATAACTCAAATTCTCTCACCAGGCTGCAATAAAGGTATTAGCTTGGCATGGTTGCCTCATCTGAAAACTCAACTGGGGAAGCATCTTCTTCCAAGTTCACATGCATGGTTGTTGAAGGATTCAATTCCTCCTAAGCTGTTAGACTGAGGGCTTCATTTACTCATTGGCTGTTGTCAGGAGACCTCCTGAGATCCTTCTCATGTGGACCTCTCCATAGGACTGGTCATAACAAGGCAGCTGGCTTCTCTCAAAGCAAGTGAGAAAACAAGAAAGAATATGCAAGATAGAAGCCACAGTCTTCTTATAAGTAATCTCAAAAATGATATCCATCACCGTGACTACATTTTTTTCCTTTTTTTGTTATTTCAGCAATAATATGCTGAAATGGGGGTACAAATATTTTGGTTATGTGTGTTGCCTTTCCCCCCATTCCCCCCAGAGTCAGAGTTTCAAGCGTGTCCATCCCCCAGACGGTGCGCATCCCACTCATTATGTCTGTATATACCCATCCCCTCCTCCCCTCTCCCATCTGCCTGATGCCCGATAAATGTTATTCCTATATGTCCACTTAGGTGTTGTTCAGTGAAACCAATTTGCTGGTGAGTACATAAGGTACTTATTTTTCCATTCTTGGGATACTTCACTTAGTAGAATGGGTTCAAGTTCTATCCAGGAAAATACCTTTACTATATTTTATTCACTAGAGAGTCACTAAATCCAGCCCACCTTTAAGGGAGAAAGATTACCCAAGGGCATAATATCAAGAGCTAGGAATCTTTGGAGACCATTTTAGTGGATGTATACCCCAATAATGAAGGGGAATGCGTACTGTCAGCATCAGAACATACCATGAAGTGATAATAATTAAAACAGCATGTAACTGATGACAGAATAGACATAATTCAACGGAGCAGAATAGAAACCCCCAAACAAATAAAAGTACATCTAAGTAATTAGTACATTAAAATAAGGATCTTCAAATCAATGGGAAAATGATAGATTATCAATCAAATTATGCGGAGAAAATTGGTTACTCATTTGGGGAAAATAACATAAAACAATTTATTGGATCATTACCTCACTCCATGACTAAACAAGCTCTAGGTGTTTATAAAGTTAATTATTAATATATACATTTCAGGAGGCACATAAATGGATTTCAATAGTATAAGTAACATTTTGTTTATTTAGCTGGGTGGGAGTACACAAGTATTTGTTATATAACAGCAAAACTTTCAGCTCACCAAATATCAGACATTGTTATAAGTACTACATGTGTGTTAATTTACTCACAATTCAGAACTATCATATAAAGATAGTTTATTATTTTCCCCATTTTAAACTAAGGAAACTAAGGCCATAAGAACTTACAGCTTGAGGATTCATGCCTATTGTATTAGTAATTTACTGCTATATAATAAATTACTCACAAATTTAGCAGGCTTATACAATAAACATTTATTATGTCACACAGTTTTTGAGAATCAGGAAACCAAGAGAAGCTTAGTTAGGTGGTTCTGCCTCAGGGTATCTCATGATATTGCAACCAACATGTCAGCCAGGGCTGCAGCCATCTGAAAGCTTGCTGGAGCTGCAGGACACACTTCCAAGCCTACTCATGTGGCTGTTGGTCTGAGGCCTCCATCAGCTTCCCTGATGGTTACTGGTAGGAGACCTCAGTTCCTCACTATGTGGATCTCCCCATGGAGTTAATTGAGTGTCCTCATGACTTGGCAGCTAGCTTTTCCCCAGAGTGAGAAGTCTAAGCGTGGTAGAGGAAAGAGAGAGAAGCCTCAATGTCTCTTATAATGAAGTGGCCAAAGATACACTCCATCATTTCCACAATATTCTACTCATTAGAAGTTAGTCACTAAGTATGTACAAGGATAGGGGAATTATGCTCCATCTTTTGAAGGAAGGAATGTCGAAGAATTTGTGGACTTATTTTAAAACCACCACACCCATAAAATCTGGCTTAAACTCTGTGCTCTTTAACCATGACATATACAGTCATGCTCTGCATAACAACGATCGGTCAACAATGGAATTAATGCATAAGATTATAACAGAACTGAAAAATTCCTGTTGCCTAGTGACATCATAGTTTTTGTAGCCATCTCATAACATTGTAGTGCAATGCATTACCTTTTCTATGTTTAAATATGCTTAAATAAACAAATACTTGCCATTGTGTTACAATTGCATACAGTATTCAGTACAGTAACACGCTGTACAGGTTTGTAGGTAGGAAAAATACTACATAGCCCAGGTACCGTGTTTCCCCAAAAATAAGACACGGTCTTACATTTATTTTTCCTCAAGAATACACCCGAGGGCTTATTTTCAGAGGATGTGTTATTTTCCATTCAAAGCCTCAGCTTGCAGCACGCACAGGATGACCGAGACTTGACAGGGGGCGCCAACCTTGTTGGTGAGGCTGCCCTCACCTTTCCGGTCACCTCTGGGATAGTAGCTGTCACAGTGGGGCAGATGAGAAGGGCTGCTCATCTTCTTTACTGCTCCACCACGAAGTGCATGGGTTGTGCAAATACACTGCATAGTCACGCCCATCACTAGGTCTTATTTTCAGGGTAGGGCTTATATTGCGCAAATGCTTAGAAATCCTGCTAGGGCTTATTTTATAGGTAGGTCTTATTTTCAGGGAAACATGGCATGTAGTAAGCTATACCATCTAGGTTTGTGTAAGTACACTCTATGACATTCGCCTAAGAATGCATTCCTCGGAACATGTGTTCATTGCAATGCATGACTGTTCTGCCTCTCTTACATTATTCTTCATATGAATTTCTATGTGTGAAATATTTCACAATAATTTAAAGGTTAGATATAAAAATTAAAACAAAATTAATTATAAGCAAATATTCAAATGTTAATATGGGTAAGGTCTTTCTAAGCATGGCACCAAAAGTAGAAGACAGAAAAGAAAAGGCTGAAAGGTATAAATAAGTTAAAAAATAAAAATGTCTATATATCAAAAATCACCATCAGCAAAGTCAAAAGTCAAATGGAAAACTTGGAAACAATATTTGCGACATATATGATAGATGAAGAGTTCCTGTTCTCAATATTAGAGAGTGCTTTAAAATCACTAAGAAAAGAATAAATACATTAATAGAGTAAGAAATTGGCATAAATAGATAATTAAAAAAGAAGAAATAGAAAAGATCAATAAGCATATGAAAAAATATTCAATTTATTCAATATTTAGTAATCAAAAATCAGTAATTAAAAATGAAATCTGTATTTTCTTTCAAGTTGGCAAAGAGTGGGAAAATTATGGTATTTTCAAGATGATGGGAAAGGGAATTTCATATGTCCCTTGGGTGTATAAATTGGTACAAATTCTGCAAGGAAGTTTTCAATATATACCAAAAAACATAGAGAGTATATGCCCTTTCACATAGCAACTTTACTTGTAGCAATTTATCTTAAAAACTAATTGGAGAAACTAGAGGAAAGAAGCAAGAAGACGAGCATACAGCGGACAAGGGCCGGAAGGAGGGGTACCTGAGACCCCGGGAGACTCCACGGGAGGAGGCTGCGGAGGAGAACTGGAGGCTGAGACCACCGGAGCAGCCCGGAGACCAGCGGCAAGGGTAGGTGGAATTGCTGTTTCCCCTCCCCTGCATTCGGGACTGCTGGCGGGCTCCCCAGTGGGTGGAGAGACCTGCGGACATCAGCCCAGAGACTGCCGCCGCTTGCCAACGGTGAGCCTGTAGCAGACGTGGCACCAGGTTCCCAACTTCCTCCGGGCACCTCCGTGTGCACGGACCCGAGCCGCGCGGCAGGCGCCATATTGCCTCCTCCTCCCCTCCGCCGACCCTACCCGCGGCTGCCCAGAGAGACAATACAGCCACCAGCCGGAGGCACCTCCAGGGAACGGGACCTTCCCGTTTGGGACCCCGCCCGCCCTCCCAGGTGCTGCTGGCACCGTGTTCCCAGGAAAACGGTGCCGACTCAGAGGCTGAGAGACATAGATCCAGCTTGGGCTCCCTGTGGGTGAATTAGGACCGGAAATCCTCTCCCTGGTGGGAATACAGTTTGAACTCTGGGACCCAGAGGTCGGACCTGCAGACCAGATCCCCTGCACCGAGGGCTAGCATTGCCCCGGGCACAGAAGGATTATACGCGAACGCGAACAGCCTACTGAGGGCTGTGTGCCTCCAGGGGCGGATCTGCGTCCTAGAGGGCAACCCTCCTCCCAGGAGGAGGCCGTGCGCCCAACCCAGGTGGCGTTCCTGTGCAGGGAACCTCCCCGCCGGCACCACAGTCCGGGGAGGCCTGGCGGCTTGTGGTCTGGCCTGCTGGCAGAGGCCCAGGAGTAGCTGCAGAGTTGGGGAGGGTGGAAAGAAGCGAGGCCTGCTGCAGACTGCGGGTCTCAGACAGCCCCACCCCCACCTCCAGACTTTCTGGCTGAGCGGGACCATTCCAGCCCTGCCCTGACAGCTTTCCCTGTAAGCTGAGAACAGAACTTTGACCCCTGCTAACGGCCTGAGGGCAGGCTTACCCAACCCAGCTCCGCCCAGAACGAGAGCTGATAACAGGACTCAAAATCAACACCATAGCCTGTTCCTCCAAGCAAACGCCACCTACTGACAGGGGCGGCATCTTGCACAGCCTTTCCACGGCATCCACTGACTCAATATACAGGGAGTGGTCCAATTTCACCCACAGGCACCACCTAACGCCTCAGAAACTAAACAAGGTGTGTGAATACCCAAACAATAACCTAAGGAAAGAAACAACAACTGATTGACATGGGAAGAAGTCAGCGAAAGAACTCAGGAAATATGAAGAACCAAACGGAAAACACACCCCCAAGGAGGAGCACCAGCCCCCTAGAAACGGACACCGACCAAAATCAGGCAACCAATATGACAGAAAAGGAATTTCGTATGTGGATCATAAGAACACTCACCCAGCTGCAACAACAACTCAATAACCAACACCAAGAAAACACAAAAAACCTCCAAGAAATGGAACAAAGGTTCAACAAAGAGATTGACACAGTGAAGAAAACTTTAACCGAAGTCCTGGAGATGAAGAATCAACTCAGAGAACTACAAAATACTGTGGAAAGTCTCAAGAACAGGGTAGATCAAGCAGAAGAAAGAATCTCAGAGCTTGAAGATAACACCTTCCAATTAAATAAATCAGTCACAGAAATACAGCAGAGAAACAAGAGAAAAGACCAAAGCCTACAAGAGCTGTGGGATTATGTGAAAAAACCTAACGTGAGGGTCATAGGTTTAGCCGAAGGGGAGGAAGACAACACTCAAGGGCTGGACAAGCTTTTTGAAGATATAATAGAGGAAAATTTCCCAGGCCTTGCTCAAAATCTCGATATACAAGTTCAAGAAGCCCAGAGGACCCCTGGGAGATTCAATGCAAACAGGAAGACGTCACGTCATGCAGTCATCAGACTGACCAAAGTATCAACTAAAGAGGCCCTTCTAAGAGCTGTAAGACAAAAGAAGCAAGTGACATACAAGGGAAAGCCAATTCGAATAACATCAGACTTCTCTAATGAGACTTTACAAGCAAGGAGAGACTGGGGCCCCATTCTCACTCTTTTGAAACAAAACAATGCCCAGCCTAGAATATTATTCCCTGCAAAACTAAGCTTCATATATGAAGGAGAAATAAAAACATTCTCAGACAAGCAAAGGCTCAGAGAATTCACCAAGACAAGACCAGCCCTACAAGAAGTACTTAAAACAGCGTTACCCACGGAACATCATAATAATAATCCACGGATATAAAAACAACCAAAACCCAAAGATATTAAAGGCCAGATATTACAATGGCTCAAGACAGAAATCATAGCAACAACATCCAACCCAACAGAATGATCAGTAATCTACCTTACCTATCAGTTCTCTCAATAAATGTGAATGGCTTAAACTCTCCACTCAAGAGACATAGGCTGGCTGAATGGATAAGAAAATACAGGCCAAGTATATGCTGTCTTCAGGAAACACATTTAACCTGCAAGGATGCACATAGACTAAAAATAAAAGGGTGGAGATCAATATTCCAAGCAAATAGAAACCAAAAGAAGGCTGGTGTGGCAGTTCTAATTTCAGACGATTTAGTTTTTAAACCAACAAAAGTAGTAAAAGACAAAGAGGGTCATTATATAATGGTGAAGGGCACAGTCCAACAAGAGGAGATAACAATTTTAAATATATATGCACCCAACTTAGGTGCACCCAGATTCATAAAGCAAACCTTACTGGAGCTAAGCAAATGGATTAATAGCAACTCCATAATCGCCGGAGATTTCAACACCCCACTGACGGCACGAGACAGATCCTCCAAACAGAAAATTAATAAAGAAATAATGGACTTAAACAAAACTCTAGAACAATTGGGTCTGACAGACATCTACAGAACATTCTACCCAAAATCCACTGAATATACGTTCTTCTCATCAGCTCACGGGACATTCTCTAAGATTGACCATATCCTAGGACAAAAAGAAAATCTCAAGAAATTTAAAAAAATAGAAATCATACCATGTACTTTCTCAGATCACAGTGGAATAAAACTAGAAATCAACCCTAACAGAAACTCACATTTCTACACAAAAACGTGGAAATTAAACAACCTCCTACTAAATGATTACTTCGTAAATGAAGAAATCAAGACGGAAATAAAAAACTTCTATGAAGAAAACGACAATGGAGAGACAAGTTATCAACTCCTCTGGGACACAGCTAAAGCAGTTCTGAGAGGAAAGTTTATCTCCATAAATGCCTATAACCAAAAGGCAAGAAGATCACAAATAGACAATCTAATGAAACGACTCAAAGAGCTGGAAAAAGAAGAACAGACCAACCCCAAACCCAGCAGAAGAAGTGAAATCAACAAGATCAAATCAGAACTAAACGAAATTGAAAACAGGAAAGCTATTCAGGAGATTAATAAAACAAAAAGTTGGTTCTTTGAAAAAATAAACAAAATTGACACGCCATTGGCTAAGCTAACGAAAAGCAGAAAAGAGAAATCTCTAATAAGCTCCATCAGGAATGAAAAAGGAGATATCACAACTGATCCCAAAGAGATACAAGATACAATTTATGAATACTACAAAAATCTTTATGCACACAAACTGGAAAATGTGGAGGAAATGGACAAATTTCTAGAAACACACAGCCTCCCTAGGCTCAACCAGGAAGAAATAGATTCCCTGAACAGACCAATCTCAACAGCTGAAATAGAAACAGCAATTAAAAATCTCCCTAAAAAGAAAAGTCCCGGTCCAGATGGCTTCACACCTGAATTTTACCATACTTACAAAGAAGAACTAGTACCTATCTTGCAGAAACTATTCCACAACATCGAGAAGAACGGAAACCTCCCCGACACCTTTTATGAAGCGAATATTACTCTGATACCAAAACCAGGAAAGGATGCAACAAAAAAAGAAAATTACAGACCAATATCCCTAATGAATATAGATGCAAAAATTTTCAACAAAATCTTAGCTAACCGAATCCAGACACTTATCAAAAAAATAATCCACCACGACCAAGTGGGCTTCATCCCAGGGATGCAGGGATGGTACAACATACGTAAATCTATAAATGCAATTCACCACATCAACAGAAGCAAAAACAAAGACCACATGATTCTTTCAATAGATGCAGAAAAAGCTTTTGACAAAATTCAACACCCTTTCATGATACGAACACTTAAGAAAATAGGCATAGAAGGGACATACCTAAAAATGATACAAGCCATATATGACAGACCCGTAGCCAACATCATACTGAATGGGGAAAGACTGAAATCATTCCCACTTAGAACTGGAACCAGACAAGGCTGCCCACTATCTCCACTTCTATTCAACATAGTGCTGGAAGTCTTGGCTACAGCAATCAGACAGGAAAATGGAATCAAAGGTATCCAAATAGGGGCAGAAGAGATCAAACTTTCACTGTTTGCTGATGATATGATATTGTATCTAGAAAACCCCAAGGATTCAACCAAGAAACTCCTGGAACTGATCAATGAATTTAGTAAAGTCTCAGGATACAAAATTAATACACAGAAATCAGAGGCATTCATATACGCCAACAACAATCTAATTGAGAACCAAATCAAAGACTCAATTCCCTTCACAATAGCAACAAAGAAATTAAAGTACCTAGGAATATATTTAACCAAAGAGGTAAAAGACCTCTACAGGGAGAACTATGAAACACTGAGGAAGGAAATAGCAGAGGATGTAAACAGATGGAAATCCATACCATGCTCGTGGATCGGCAGACTCAATATCGTCAAAATGTCTATATTACCCAAACTGATCTACAGATTCAATGCAATACCTATTAAAATCCCATCAGCATTCTTCACAGATATAGAAAAAATAATTTTACGCTTCGTATGGAACCAAAGAAGACCCCGAATATCAAGAGCAATTCTAGGCAACAAAAACAAAATGGGAGGCATTAATATGCCAGATATTAAACTATACTACAAAGCTGTAGTAATTAAAACAATATGGTATTGGCACAAAAACAGGAATATTGACCAGTGGAACAGATGTGAGAATCCTGATATAAAACCATCCTCATATAGCCGTCTCATCTTTGACAAAGCAGACAAAAACATATGCTGGGGAAAAGAATCCCTCTTCAATAAATGGTGCTGGGAAAACTGGATAGCCACCTGTAGAAGGCTAAAACAGGACCAACACCTTTCACCTCTCACAAAAATCAACTCACGCTGGATAACAGACTTAAACCTAAGATATGAAACTATTAGAACTCTAGAGGAAAAAGTTGGAAACACTCTCCTAGACATCGGCCTGGGCAAAGAGTTTATGAAGAAGTCCCCAAAGGCAATCACAGCAGCAACAAAAATAAATAAATGGGACATGATCAAACTACAAAGCTTCTGCACAGCCAAAGAAATAGTCATGAAAGTAAACAGACAACCTACAGAATGGGAGAAAATTTTTGCATCCTATGCATCCGATAAGGGACTGATAACTAGAATATACTTAGAACTCACGAAAATTAGGAAGAAAAAATCAAATAACCCCATTAAAAAGTGGGCAAAGGACTTGAACAGAAATTTTTCTAAAGAAGACAGAAGAATGGCCAACAAACATATGAAGAAATGCTCAACATCTCTAATCATCAGGGAAATGCAAATCAAAACCACAATGAGATATCACTTAACCCCAGTGAGAATGGCCTTTATCAAAAAATCTCCAAACAATAAATGCTGGCGTGGTTGCGGAGAGAGAGGAACACTCCTACACTGCTGGTGGGACTGCAAACTAATTCAACCTCTGTGGAAAGCAATATGGAGATACCTTAAAGCGATACAAGTGAATCTACCATTTGATCCAGCAATCCCATTGCTGGGCATCTACCCAAATGATCCAGTGACACTCTACAAAAAAGACACCTGCACTCGAATGTTTATAGCAGCACAATTCATAATTGCAAGGCTGTGGAAACAGCCCAAGTGCCCATCAATCAAAGAATGGATTAATAAAATGTGGTATATGTACACCATGGAGTACTATTCAGCTCTAAGAAACAATGGTGATATAGCACACCTTATATTTTCCTGGTTAGAGCTGGAACCCATACTACTAAGTGAAGTATCCCAAGAATGGAAAAACAAGCACCAGATATATTCTCCAGCAAACTGGTATTAACTGAGTAGCACCTAAGTGGACACATAGGTGCTACAGTAATAGGGTATTGGGCAGGTGGGAGGGGGGAGGGGGGCGGGTATATACATACATAGTGAGTGAGATGTGCACCATCTGGGGGATGGTCATGATGGAGACTCAGACTTTTGGGGGGAGGGGGGGAAATGGGCATTTATTGAAACCTTAAAATCTGTACCCCCATAATATGCCAAAATAAAAAATAATTAAAAAAACAAAACAAAAAAAAAAAAAAACTAATTGGACAAAGATGTATGTATAGAGATGCTCATCACAGCACTTTTTTCTTACACTCAAAAAATGTGAAACGACGTAAATGTCCAAAATCTGAAGGTTTTGTTAAATAAATGATGGTGCAGGTGTGAATGATGGAATATGATGCCATTAATGTTTTAGAAGTATATTTACTAACATGAAGGAAATTCATGAGGTTAAATGAAAAAAAGCCATATTTAAAATGGCATATATAACATGATACAATTTTTAAAAGAAAAAATTTTAAACCGTGTATGCATAGAGCATACGTTAATAGTGTTAAAATGCTCTATAGAGCAAATGTTAATAGTGTCATCTTTAGATGATACAATTTGGGAGGATTTTTATTTCCTTCTTTATTTCTGTCTGTTTATTCCTGTTTTTAAAATGCTATCTGTGAGATAAGCCTAAATCGTTAATCCTAAGTTATTTCCTCAATGCCCCCTCAGTCTTTCTCCTTTCTCCCTCACTAAGTGAATAAATGATATTAGAGGCTGGAACCTGCTATCATCAGTTAATAGTCATTAACCCCCTCACCCCTAGCACAGCCTCTGTAATTTGCATAATAAAGAGATGAGTCTGAAATCCTCTGTCCAGGGATCTACAGCCACTTTAATGAATATACTAGTGTTCTGATTTTAAGCTGGAAGAATGTTAGGCACCGTACACAAAATGAAGATATGCTCACATTTAAAGGAAGAGATCAAAAACTTACGTGAATAGAAACCTGTCTTACACACCTAAAAAGCTCACGGTAGCTTTTGCCCATGTAGTCTATCATTACTCAAAACTGCATCTATGTCATTTGCCTCTGTCATTTTAGTGACGGTTGAAAGTTTAATTTTGAATATGAAGCATTTTTAGACTATATACACGGGTCTATAATTAACAGTTAATCACTCATATTGAAAGTTAGCCAGGGACAAATAGACAATCCATTTGTTTCTCTATGTTTTAATGGATTGATGTTTTTAATTAAATTAGCAAAATTCTGGCAAAATTTCTATCAAGAAAAACAGAGTCCAAGAAAATATGTAACCACTTTTTGATATAAAAACAGAAGCTCCTATTAACATCAATATTTTTAAAAGTCAAAAACAGCCACATAAATTGCATAGTAACAATAAAACATCTTTTGAAAGGCAATGTTAAATAGAAAAGCACCATTCACTTCAAAAATAGGATATTCCTATTTTTAAAAAGCAGGAAAGAATTGACAAGACAATGGGTAACTTTTAAGGGAAAGAAATTCTAAATTTTAGTAAGTGATATTCATTTCATTGTCTTCCTTAACTAATAACAAATGAACTCCCATGGATGCCTTTATTTCTATAAGGCATCATATACCAGATCAAACCAATATAAATTTACAAAGACTATGGAAGTTATTTTATTATTATTATTATTCATTTGGGAATATTTTTATGGGTGACTTGCTAATATTTTCCTATATTATAATTGATTATCTTTGGTACAGAAGTACTGGCTGAATGGTATTTATCCTTGTAAAACATTGAAGAAAAAATTTCATCATTTTAGAGCTATCAATTCCCACTGAGAATCAATTCCTTTGATGGTACTAAATAAATAATAAGAAGAAAGTTATAACATCCAATGTCTGACTCAGCACTCGGTTTAATGAGTTTTAAGGTAATGTTAAGTGCTTTGAAATCTTCAGAGAGTAGAAAGGATGATACACTGTATCACCCATCTAAAACATAGCATCATTTTATTAGAGATTAATATTACAATTCTTGATTTTATTTCAATATTTGCACTTTGATCTCTCTTGCATTGCCTACCCGTATTTGAGGAAATACAAAAATAAGCATGAATTCTGTAAAGCTCAGAAATATTTGGGGGCTGGTCCTTCCTATTGTGCATGTTTAATAGAGATTTAGCACTAAATTGAATAGGATTGAACTAATATTTAAAAGAGGCATCTATTAGGGAGTGGAAACAAGCTCAGGAGACTGGGGTTCTTGTCTCAGCTCTCTTTTCACTATCTCTAGGATCACTGACCAGTCATGTGTCCAGTCTGGGCCTCAGTCTTCTTATCTATAAAATGACAGTTAATGAGACAATCTCTAGATGTAATTTCCTTTGAGCACATGAAAGCACACTGAGCACATGAAATCATGTTAAGAAAGACCTGTACCTGAAAATGTCTAATTAGGGCAGCTTGGGCTACAATGTACTTCCTTAGAAATTCCAACCTAAGAGCACTTCCTTAGAAATTCCAACCTAAGAACCCTCAATGTATGAGAACTCCAACCTCATACATTAAGGAAACCAAATTCTCTCCCAAGATAAAACAATCACCTTCAAATGTCAATTCACCTTTACTAATCACGTACTTGGTTTACAGTATATTTAGAAGCAAATCATCAGTTTGGTTCAGAGCTTACCCAGCCCGAGCCAAAGAAATTTATTTTTTTAAGTGAACATATCAAAGATCCTTCTTTGCAAGCTACACCCAAGTTCCCAAGAGTTAAGGTATGTAGAAATTTGAAATAAACAAAAGGCCAGCTTCTTCCCTTTTCAATATAATCAAGAATTCATTTCATAAAACTAAGTTGGAGATTTTATAAAAACCCATTATGATTTCACTCCTGCTATGTCCTACTCCCTTGAGATAGAAACGTTGAGGACCATTTCTTTGAGACGCTGGAACCAGACAAAGCTTCACCTCCCCTGAGGCGCGAGCACACTACCTCCTTTCTGAGGGCTGATTTGTAATATATCATGCTTCCCTATTACCCAGCCTGCCAAGAAGCTTAGATCCAAGGTTGAAACTCAATCACAGCAACCATATGAACAATTACAGTTAGCTTATTTTCCTCATCCCTTTTTCTGTTTCCTGCTTTTGTATTTTATTAACTTTGTTGCTAAGTCATTTTTTTAGAAGTCATTGCAAAATCTTTTGGAAAGAGGTGAAGTACAAATAAATACAACTGTAAAATGAGCATAACATATAAAAATTACAGTCTGTTTCCAGAGAACAACATCCTTCACCTCTATACAAGGATATTAAAATTAAAAGGAACTTCTTTGGAAGTGAACAGCATGATATCAGCAAAATTTAGACAAGTAATTTGTTTATTAGATGCTTCATCAAGTGTCTCAATCCATTTTGCTTTATTAATCTCTTGGGTAAAATTGAGACCTACATGAGCACTTAGAGTGCTCAATTAAATTAAATATTTTGTAAAAATACATGATAGTAATTTTTAGGTGAGTATCTACCTTCAAAGTAAAAACAAAGTTCTTTAGAACCAGAGGCTCCATATTATTTAAGAGAATGTTGGCTGTTGTAACAAACCAGAATGTGTATATCCTCGAACACAATTGAAGTTTATTTTTTGTTCACCTGAGAGTCTGAGGGAGTCTTTCCTAGTTAGCAGAAGTCCTCTATGTGATGCTTCAGGTACTTGGGTTTCTTCCATCTTTGGCTTCATCATTCCCTAGGGCATCCAAGCAGCAGAAGGAAATGAGAGCATAAAGTTTTGGCCTGAAAATATTAAATAATACATCATTCCCATTCACATTCCATTACTGAGTTCTAGCCAGGTGGCCACTTCAAGATAGATGCAAAGCAAGGGGTTGGGGGTGAGGAGGTTAGGAATTTAGGGCTAGGAAGTAGTTCATGGCTAGATGGTCACTTTCCAGCAATGACTCCCTATCATTATGGAAAAGGGGCACGTAAGTTTTGTAGGTGGCTTACTCTCACTGCTACAGGTTCAAGCCTTCCACCAACTCTAAACTATCCCTCCTCTATGCAAGGGCAAACAAACACTGAGTGATAATTTGGCAGCATACATTGGTCCATGTCCGACTAGGGTGCTGGAAGAAAAGAGCAGCGGGTAAAAGGTAGTTGAACAGAGCCAGGAGGTCACACCAAAAGCTGAAGAGTCAAGTAGATACCCACCCTGAGATCATAAACTGAACTTACTCACCTTCTATGCTGTTGAGTCCATTGGAATCAGATAAACTAGATATTCCAGGGCAGACTCAATCTCATTTTCTTTTCATCAGTGAAGGCTCTTTTGTGTTTACAAAATATGATACTCTGAAAGACTTTTCTTATTAATAAATTTACAAATCAGAAAATTGCCTTTGTCAAGTCATATATCCTGAGGTTTATTCAGGAAATATGGTTATCAGTTGGGTTCTGGGCTGAGCTCAGCCTATAAATAGCTGTGTGACATTAGAAATCCGATTTATCTCTATAGTACTCAGATTCTTCATTTTTAAAAAATCAAGGGATTGGACCAGATGGTTGCTAATATTCAACTAAGATCTAACAGAAAAACTCTGAAACCTGAGTGGCAATATAAAGCTAATTCAACCTGAACACATTTTTAACTTAATAAATTATATTGTGACATCAACATTAAACCAAGTTATTGTAATAAACACATCCATTGATTGAATTTTGAGCAAGTAATGGTTTGTTAAATCCAAATATTGCCTACAGTGGGGACTATTCTTTTCATATATCAAACTTCATTTAACCCAATGCCTAATTTACTGTTGTAGAATAAGTAAAGAGTTTAAACAGGCCTTTACCCCTTTAGAACCATAACATTGCTTTTAATTGAATCACATGAAACTTCATACACAGTTTCTTAACCTAGTTATCTGGAAGGAGAATGCACTATATGGTTAATTAATCAAAATGTTGTATAATGAGGCAGGGCGCGGTGGCTCACGCCTGTAATCCTAACACTCTGGAGGCTGAGGCAGGAGGATTACTTGAGCTCAGGAGTTTGAGACCAGCCTGAGCAAGAGCAAGACCTCATCTCTACTAAAAATAGGAAAATTAGCAGGTGCAGTGGTATTAGCCTATTATAGTCCCAGCTACTCGGGAGACAGAGGCAGGAAGATTCCTTGAACCCAGGAGTTTGAGGTTGCAGTGAACTGTGACTACATCACTGCACTCTAGCCTGGGCAACAGAGCAAGACTCTGTCCCCAAAAGATGTTGTGTAATGAAAACAAATACTAGTTGTAACCCACTGGGTGGTTTTCTGGCTAGTTAGATTGCCATTCAGTAAACAGCTGAGGGACTGGTTTGGTGAACTAAATCATAATGTACTTACCCAATGGTAACTTCCGTTTGGGGCCTTCTTTAAGCAGTGCCTGACCCAGGGAGCAGCTGCAGCAAGAGAGAGAGCCACCACCACCCACTGCTCCAGCACCACTCAGCAGAGGCCATGGGTGGGACACTATCCCAGTCACCTCTTCAGCGTTTTCCAGAACTTTTTCAGAGTTCAGTGTCCATTGTGTCTCCCGCAAGCAGTCTCCAAAAGAATTACCCAATGTCTGACTCTCAACTGGATAGCAAAATATCTGGCCTTTGCTTAATTTCATTTCCAAACCTCACTGAAGCAGCCTGATGCAGTTTCAGAAACAAGTAGGCAGCATGAAAGGGGGAGGGCCCGATTCTACCTGGGTGGAGGTGAGGGAGGAGGTTCAGAAGAGACTTCAAAGATAAGGTGACATCGGAACAGGCTCTTCAAAGTCAGGAGGGACAAGAAGATGGTCAAAGAGGGATCATCTTTCTAAAATATTAAATACATAGGCTAGAGAAAATAAACCAAGACCAGATCACAGAGGACCTAGTACAGGAGGCTAAAGATTTTGAACTTGGCCGGGCGCGGTGGCTCATGCCTGTAATCCTAGCACTCTGGGAGACTGAGGCAGGCGGATTGCTCAAGGTCAAGAGTTCGAAACCACCTTGAGCAAGAATGAGACCCCGCCTCTACTATAAATAGAAATAAATTAATTGGCCTACTAATATATATAGAAAAAATATATAGCCGGGCATGGTGGCGCATGCCTGTAGTCCCAGCTACTCGGGAGGCTGAGGCAGGAGGATCACTTGAGCCCAGGAGTTTGAGGTTGCTATGAGCTAGGCTGACGCCACAGCACTCACTCTAGCCTAGGCAACAAAGTGGATAAAAAAAAAAAGATTTTGAACTTCTTCCTGTGGGTAATGGAAAGTTCCTGGAGGGTTTTAAGCATCAGTATAACAAAATAAAACTTTGTTTTTTGTTTTGTTTTGTTTTTTTTGACACAGAGTTTCACTCTGTCCCCCAGGCTAGAGTGCTGTGGTGTCAGCCTAGCTCACTGCAACCTCAAACTCCGGGTCTCAAGCAGTCCTCCTGTCTCAGCCTCCCTAGTAGCTGAGACTACAAGCACGCACCACGACACCTGGCTAATTTTTCTATTTTTGGTAGGGACGGGCTCTCACTCTTGTTCAGGATGGTCTTGAACTCTGACCTCGAGTGATCATCCTGCCTCAGCCTCCCAGAGTGCTAGGATTACAGGTGTGAGCCACCGCACCTGACCAAAAACTTTGCATTTTGCCAAGATTGTTATTTTGGCAACAATGTGGATAATAAATTATGGACCAGAATGGAAACAGGGGGCCAGTCAGAAGACGACTGTGGTAGTCATTACAATGTCAGGTTGCCATACACACTTGACAAAATTCCCTGTCGGAAAACTGCACAATCTTCCCCCCTCCATCCCCTGCGTTAGGAGGTTCACAAGCAACAGGAAATTTTACACAGATAAATGTTCCCAATCTTTACATAGATGCTTCCAGGCAATAATGTTAACTCAAGTTGTATTTACAAAATGTGTAGAACTGGATGAGAATGCCTTCCTTTTTATTGATTACTTTCAATTACACATTACCTGGGATGGTCCTTTGCCAGATATGCCTTAGGATTTAGATTAGTGCCTATCTATCTATGGGTAAGGTTTTGTGTTTTCTTTTTCAGTGTGCTACAGACTGAAATATTTGTCAAATACAATAATGGGAATTTATTGGAAAAATAAAACGAAAAAGCAAAGAATACAAAATACAAGCCCTTTTTCTAATTTTATTTAGCAAACATAAAATAAATCTATCAAATTGTTATCAAAGACTCTGAATGCTTGCTCTCAATTGCTGTCACAGACCAGTAGGAGTTTGCAGAATACACAGACCGTACTATGGGTAGCACTGGTCCAGATGGGCATAGCAAGAGCAATGGAAACACAGAAAAACTGATAACCTCTAAGAACATTCTGGATACCCCTAATTCCCCCCATCTAAGAGGAGACTAAGAAAAGGATAGTACTAAAACCACTGGGCAGAAATGATCAGACACAAAGTCCAGCTTTGTATCATGAAATGATTTTTAAAAGAAAGCGGAGTTTTTATTAGATTTAGGTCATTGGGGTGTTTCCTTCCTACATCACTTTGCTTTCAGCAACCGCTGAGACCGATATTTAAACATGTTAGCACTGATGAGCAATGCCAGAAAAAATACAATCAAACAAAGTGACTAAATTAATAATTTATAGACTAACAACTATGTGAAAATGTAAGGCTTGTGGAATCAAATTAAGAAAAAAAAATGTAATCCAAATTAGAGTGTGTCTCAATTCAATTAGATCCCCAGCAGTGTTGTAACTTTAGTTAAAGCCAGTAGCACTACAGTGACCTTATCATCACTAATGGTTACTTGACTGGAGCAAAGGTGGTATGTTTGAAATACTTCATAAATACTTATGTGGATGCTTTAAGCTTAAATGGTCATAAGTCTCTTCCAAGATTTTTTTCCTAGTGTAATAATAATAGCTATTTATTGAATATTTATTACACTTTGGAGACATTCTCTCTTTAAATACACCCCCAACAACCCTGTAAGAAAATTATTATGTTCTCTTTTTTAAAAATGAGAAAATTGAAGTTCAGAGAAAGTAAGTACATGCTCTGCCGCAGCAGTCCCCAACCTTTTCGGCACCAGGGACCGGTTTTATGAGAGACAATTTTTCCACAGACCAGGGTGGGGAGGATGGCAAGCAATGGGGAGCAAATGTAAATACAGATGAAACTTCACTCACCCTTCGCTCACCTCCTGCTGTGCAGCCCAGTTCCTAACAGGCGACAGACCAGTGCCAGTCTTCAGCCCGGTGGTTGGGGACCACAGCTGTACTGTATCCTGCCTGGATCATCATCTTCAGCTAAGCTTTGGTCCAGAGACTGGAGATTGCCTGGGTGGGGTTGCTTTTTCAGCGTCAAATAGGGGGAAGATAACACTAGGTAATAAAAACCCTATCAAAGTGCTACCATCCAGCACAGTCCTACCTTTGTACCTCCAGCCTTTTTTTTCTTTAATTTTTACTTTGAAATAATTTTATATTGATAAAAAAAGCTGCAGAAATAGTACAAAGTTCCCATATATCCTTTATGTAGTTTCCTCTAATGTTAACATCGTATATAAACATAGCACCATTATCAGAACCAGGAAATTAACATTGCTACAATACTATTATTTAACAGACCTTATTTGAATTTTGTCAGCATTCTCAGGATCCAATCTACGGTCCCCCACATTTGCATTTAGTTTTTATGTCTCCTTAGGCTCCTCTAATCTGTGACAGTTTCGCAGTCTGTCTTTGTCTTTCATAATCTTGACACCTTTTGAATAGTACTGGTCAATTATATATTGTGAAATGTCTCTCAAATTAGATTTGTTGGACATTTTCTCATGTTTAGATCAAGGTTATGGTTTAGCGGAAGAATGCCACAGAGAGAATGTGCCTTTCTCAGTGCATCATGTCAGGGATTATATGTCAAGGGTAATATGTCTTATTATTGGTGATATTAACCTTAATAGTTTGATCACGATGTTGTTTGCCCAGTTTCTCCACTGTAAAGTTACTATTTATTTGTAATAAATATTTACTGGGGGGAAGATGCTTTGAGATTACCCTGCCAGCATTTTAATTTGGATATATCATCTTGTGAATTTGGCATTTATGTCACTGGCTTCAGAGTCACTGTTAGTGTAAGTACTCAGAAGAGAATGTTTGGGGCAGACTATCGAGGATAAAAGTATTCATTATTGAGAAGGAACAACAGCCACCAGAGAACTGGATGAGGAGCATAGGAGCAACATGAGAACAGGTTAATATCAAAGAAACAAAGCCCTGCAGAACCCCAAGAAGGGACTATGAACTGTCTCCCAGCCGTTGTTCAATATGCCCTTATTCCTTTTACTAATTTAACCCTACTCACCCTCAAGGTTTGGCAAGCCAAACCACGTTTTCCAGCTAGATAGAGCCCTGTAACTAAGTTCTCAATGATGGCATGTGAGCAGGAAGTGCTGGAAGTGCACGTCATTAAAAGGAAGTTTCTTAACTCTCCACACTCGTTCCTTCTTCAACCATGACCCTAGAACAGTGCTTCTTAACCACTTTTGTACCTGTTTGGCATTCTAGTGGAACTTTCCCTGAGACATTGGCAGAATGATGTTTTAAATACATGAAAATACAACAGATTATAAAGGAAACCAAACATAATGAAATACAATTACAGAAATATTTTTAAAATAAATATATGACATATGACTACATAAACTTCTTTACTGATCTATTACATAGCAAAATATAAGGGTTCTAACAACTAATATGGCATTAAAGTAGTGATGACTATAAACAGTACTTTGAGATATCTGCGATAACTATAATGTCTATGAAAATGTCTGACTTCTGTTGTTGACAAAATCATTAGTCCTACTTACAGTAGTGTGTTGTTTTTTTTTTTACCTAAAAATGATGGAAATGCTATATTTCTGTCAGAGGTTTTCATATCCAAATCCATGGACATACTGAACTCACAGACCCCAGATTCAGAACCCATGCCCTGGGATGTCGAGGCAGCAAGGCAAAAGGAATCTGAGGACATTGATGACCCATGGAACAGAGCCACCTGCCTGCCCCACACGCCTACCCTATTGACCTCTGGACTGTTACTTTAAAAAGTGAGAATTTCTATATTGTTTGAACCACTTTGTGCATCTCTTTTTCTGCACATGTCTCTTAGTTACCGTAGCTAAGCTACACTTTAACTCGGTGATTCTCAAACTGTTGATCTCAGGACCACTTTACAATCTTGAAAATTATTGAGAACCCCAAAGAACTTTCATGTGAGTTGTATGTATCAACATTTACCACATTAGAAATTAAATCTGGGACTTTTTATTTCTTAATTCATTAAAAATAACAATAATAAAATCATCACATGTTAACATAAATAACATTTTTATGAAAAATAGCTGTATTTTCCAAAACAAACAAAAAAATTAGTGAGAAGAATAGGCATTGTTTAACATTTGTAAAAAATCTCTTCAGTGTCTGGTGTAATGGAAGGCAGCTGGATTCTCATATCTACTTCTGCATTCAATACGTTTTGCTATGTTGTTTTGGTTGCAGTATATGAAGAAATCCAGACTCACGCAAATATCTAGTTGAAAAAGGGTGGAGTATTTTAATAGCCATTTCATATAATTGTGGGTGTTCTTTTTGATATTATACTAAAACTCAACAAGTGGTAATTTCTTAAAACTCAGTTGTAATGTGGAATCTGAGCACATCAATGAACTTTTCATACCCTGTTAACACCAAAATCCATTGTTTTATCTTGCACTTTGAATGGATCACTTGCCCATGCACAATTTTGTAATATCATGAATTGGTCGTTTAAAAAAGATTAGTTCCTGAGTTATGCAGACATGCAAAATATTGACACATTTCATTATATGATATAAAAAATTTCACATTGGTTAACATCACCATAGATCTCATCAAAAAAGTTTTTAATGCTGGGAAACTGTCAAGCTCATGGTGGTGGATAGAAGTATTCCAAAATTATAATTTTCACTTGAAAGCTCAAATGTTATCACTGGAAACAAACAGTGTCAGTTGTTTTCCTTGAAGTGACAAGCTTACTTACTTCATTTTTGAGGAAATATCTGTCAAATCCCATAGCTTGTCTATCAGTCGTTCTTTCAAGTAAAAATGATTTTCTATGAAAAAGTGACTAATTTAGCTCACATCTCAAACAATGGTAGAAACACTTTATATTGAGACAGCCATCATATTTTGATACACAGCATAGGTACTTTATGTGCACTTCTCATTTTGTCACTAGAACACTAAATGTACTCAGAGTTTGAAATTTAATTAAATTCATGATTCCTATGGCTTTATCAAGGACATTCGTAAATGAACCGAGCTTTGTTTTTTCTGAGTGCATGGCAGTGAAGAATACAATCACTGCTAGTACTACTGGCACCACTGTCTTGATTTGTGCTGAAGAACCACAAAGGCCGGGGAAACTGGAGTTCAAATGTCCAAGGTGTGGGCATCTGAGATCAGGTAAGGAATCTGATAAGACATAGACTTCGCTTTTGTCATGTTGTACACTGGAAATGCCAGACATTGTCATCATCAGCCACTCAATGATATTGAAGATCAATCTCTGGGGCTGGGTGTGGTGGTGCACACCTATAATCCCAGCACTTTGGGAGGCCAAGGTGGGAGGATCACTTAAGGCCAGGAGTTTGAGGCTGGCCTAGGCAACAAAGTAAGACCCCATCTCTACAAAAAAATGTTTAATTATCTGGGCATGGCAATACACACTTGTAGTCCCAGCTACTGGGAGGCTGAGGCAGGAGGATCACTTGAGCCCAGGAGTTAGAGGCTGCTGTGAGCTGTGATCATGCCACTGCATTCCAGCATAGGCAACAGACCGAGACCCTGTCTCTAAAAAAAGAGAAAGAAAGAAAGAAAATCAGTCTCTGAGTTCAGTTTCTTCTATTTTCAGCTTGTTAGGCCCTGTATCCCCCAAACTCAAGATATCCACACTTCCTTATCTTGAACACTAGGTCATAGGGCCAACTCCTGAAGTAGGCCAATGCTAACAGCCTAAAGGGGCAATGTAGAAATAACTGTTAACCCAAGTTCTTTGGCTATTTCCATCCGTGACCTTCATCTCTGTCACTCTCAGAAATGGTAGCCTTGGCAGCTAATATCTCTATGTTCTCTGGGATTCCTTGCCATGACTGAAATGTGACCCTCTTGCAGGAGAAGTATCTCCCTGACAACCTTCTGAAATTAATGCTGCAAATTCTCTTCCTCTTCTGAGGCTTTCCCATTCAGCCATCTCATTCATTCCATGATTTCAATTACCATCTATGTATTGATGTCTACCAAATCTTTATTTCCATCCCATCTTTTTCTCTAGCCACCAACTTGTATTAATATATCCATATCTAACTACCCTTGGAAATCTCAGAGGTTGTCTCATGGGCACCTTGGAATGAAATGGTCCAAACTGAAACCTCTATTCTTATAGGAACTTGTTTTTCCTCTTATGTTTTGTATTTCAACACATGACCATATAGCAAACAACTGAGGCCTCCTACCAACAACTAACACTGACTTACCATCCAGGTGAGTGAGCCATCTTAGAAGTAGATCTAGTCAAAATTGCAGATGACCACAGAACCAGCTAGCATCTTGATTGCAACCTCACAAGAGACTCTGAGGCAGAAGAACCCATCAAAATATTGGCACCTGATCACTGCCTACTTCTCCACACCAAATCTTGCATTGTCCAAAAACTATTCATGGGGAGGGATCATTCAGTATTCCAGCCTCACAGGTCCTTGACCTCCTCAATTCCTATGCCCTACGTCTTCTCTAATTTAGCAGCTCATTCCTGTGATCATGCTGTGGTCTTGTCATGACTCATAGCTGGGCCATTTATAAAATTTTCAACTCAAATATACAACTTTTTACCACAATGACTAATTTTTCCCATTTAGTTATCTCCCTACTCTGATGTCCTTAAGAGATCTAGGCCTAAGAAGCCTTTTTTTTTTTTAAATCTCCAATCTACCAACCCCTTCCTGATTCCATTTCTTTCCTTATTCTAACTAGATTTCATAGTTCATCACATCAACTACCTTTCTGCCAACACTCTCACTTACCCTTCCTTTTTGTCCCCATATTGGACATTTTCCCCTCCCTGTAGCTGTAGCACACCTATCAGTGCCCCACTCATACTCCTCAGCATTTATCTCCACCCTCAAAGATTGCTTATGATGAACATCTGAAACTCTAGTCCCAGTGACTTTGTTTCTGGCCACAAGAGCAGGCTCAGCCAGAGCATTCAGGGCAAGTCAGAAGTAGTAAGGAGTTAATGCCCCTGGAAGGAGCCCTCGGCTAATGATGGATGAAGAGTTATGGAGAACACCATGTTCTGCAACCACAGCTCATCCTTACCATTGACCAGAAATTCTTCCACTTGTGGTGGTCATCTTTGCCTCTCATCCCCAGTGGCCAGCCCAAGGAATGTTGTCTCTCACCTTCTTCAGTGCATCTCTCTTTCTGCTTGACAGATAAGATGGAAACTCCAATGAAAACTGCATTAAACTATTCATTTTCCTATGCTTTTCCCATGCTCTTCCCTTGCCTTAATTTTTTTTTTTTTTTTTGCGACTGGTTGGTTTAAAGTGCTGTGGCATCAGCCTAGGTCACAGCAACCTCAAACTCCTGGGCTCAGGTGATCCTCCTGCCTCAACCTCCTAAGTAGCTGGGACTAGAGGCATGCACCATTCTGACCGGCTAATTGTTTTTTTCTACTTTTTTTAGTAGAGACAAGGTCTTGCTCTTGCTTAGGCTGGTCTCGAACTCCTGAGCTCAAATGATCCACCCGCCTGGGCTTCCCAAATTATAGGGGTGAGCCATCGCACCCAGCCGCCTTAATTTTTTTTTTTTTTTTTTTGAGACAGAGTCTCACTTTGTTGCCCAGGCTAGAGTGAGTGCCGTGGCGTCAGCCTAGCTCACAGCAACCTCAAACTCCTGGGCTCAAGTGATCCTGCTGCCTCAGCCTCCCGAGTAGCTGGGACTACAGGCATGCGCCACCATGCCCGGCTAATTTTTTGTATATATATTAGTTGGCCAATTAATTTCTTTCTCTTTATAGTAGAAACGGGGTCTCGCCCTTGCTCAGGTTGGTTTCGAACTCCTGAACTCAAACGATCCGCCCGCCTCGGCCTCCCAGAGAGCTAGGATTACAGGCGTGAGCCACCACGCCCAGCCTAATTTTTTTTTTTTAAGTAGCCTTCCTTGCCTCTTTTTCTCACCTATGTCACCTAGACTCTAGATCTCATTATCTCCCCCTTTATCACTAAAAGTCTCAACTCATGCCCGAACTGACGCATTCCATGGAAACTTCTCAATTGTCATCTTAATTTGCTTCCCTATAGCATCTGCAATGTAGATATTGGCTAGACTGCATTCCTTTCTGGAGCTCAGGGTCAAGTGATTGTTGACAGAATTCAGTACCCTGAAGTTGTAGAACTGAGGTCTCCTCTTCCTTGCTGGCTGTCAACCAGAGGCTGCTCTCAGCTCCACAGAGACCTTGATGGTTTCTTGCCAAATGGTCTCTCGCAACATGACAGCTTCTTCAAAGCCAGGAGAACCTCTCCAGCTTACAAAGACAGGGTCTTATTTAATGTAACATGATTATCCTATCACTTTAACCATACAATGTAAATTAATCAAGAGAAAAACTATCCCATTATATCCACAGATCCTTCTTATACTCAAAGGGAGGGCATTATACAGACATATAAACCAAAAGATTCCATGTAGGAATCTTAGGGACCATCATAGAATTCTGACTACCATAAGCAATCTCAAATTTTTATTTATTATGTAAAAATTCTTGCATAACTTTATTTTCTGAAATCTCTCTCACATATTTGGGGGGATAAATTACATAGAAAATTAAGAAAACATCATGCATTGTATCACAGATTTATTCTAAAAATGCCTCCCCCAATTACTCACTTCCTTGTATCCACGCTTTATGTAATGTGACTTTGCAGCTTGGCATAGAGTTTCCGAGATGCTTTGTCTTTTGTTCTGACCAATAGAATGCATCTGAAGTGACAGTGTGAGAGTTCTGAGCATAAGAAGGCTTGCAAGTTTCTGCTCTCTTTGTCTTGGAACCATACCACTGCCATGGTAAAAAGCCCAAGTTTTCCTGCTACAGAATGATATACTGTGTGGAAGAAAGATAAACTCCCATTTTGGCCACTCCTAGACCAGCCAGCCTCCAATTAGCTGACCCACCAGGTGACCACAGACCCATGAGTGAGTCTAGCTAAGACTGGACTAGCCTGTTCCAGATCAGCAGAACCTCCCTGTCAATCCATAAACTCATAAGGAATAAAATAAGTGATTATTGTTTCAAGTTATGAAAATTTGGGATTGTTTGTTACACAGCAATAGCTAACTGATGTCTGTGAGAAAATGCAACAAAGGACTTGACTATGTACTAAAAGGAAAGCATCCTAAAAAAGATACAGTCCATTAACAGTACCCTCAAATTTCCATGTTTCATATCATAAGTCACTACTGATGATTGTAGAATGTTTTCAATTTGTGTGTCCATTTAGTATTCATTTGAAAGACTGATGTGTGATCTGGAGTTCTTTCTACAATAAATAGAGCAATAAAGAGATAGAGAAATCAAATGACAAAATAAAGAATTCTGCTGTGCTGTTCTAGATACAGCTGCCCTAATAGAGAAATGTTCAGTTTCTACTTTCCTTGTAGTTTCTCAGTACAGAATTACTTTAAAATAAATCCCAATGAAAGCAGTAATCAATTATGTCAAGAAGAAACAAAGTTTGATCTGAAAATACTAACAGAATCTAACATTTTAGAAATAAATTATGGTGTCATGTCCTGTGGCAACGATATATCAAGTTGCTTAAAGATAAATTATACAATCAACTCCTGGGCCTCTGCATGTGGATTATCCTTTTAGTGAATTGTCAAAAGCAAACTTTTAGTTTCAGGGTTTTATCCCTCCACTTTTTTTCCCTCTATATTTCTCTACCACCTTTTTTTGTACTGTCAGTAACAGTATGCTAAGAGAACAGAAATATAGTAATAATTCACTTATTCTACATCACACAAGAATAAGGTATTCAATAAAAGTAAATTTCCAAGATAATATAAAAGTTATCCAAGCACTTTGCTTTAAAAAAAAAATCTGTGACCATTCTGGTATCCATTTTTCTAAAATATATTTTATATTTTACTTCATTCTGAACAGAGTGTTCTTTATTCCTCAAATAAATCTTTATTGTGCAAGGTGTTTTAATAGATGCTAAAAGGATTCAAAACAGGATTCCAACCTCAAGTGGCCTACAACTGAAGGTAGGATAGACAATTAGACATGTACATAGATGACTCTAGTGGTATGAATTATGAGAATGGTAAAGAAAAAAATGATAAATGAATTCAAAGAAAATATTGAATTCATTTAGTGACTCCAGAGAAGGCTTTGTGGGGATGGAATTTGAGAGCAAAGGGCTGGAGCAGTGAAGCACTTGCCCCATTGCAAAATTTCAGAGGATACCAAAAACTGAGTAATAAAGATAATATTTTGATGCATTATTTTTAAAATAAAATTAATGCAAAAATATCTATGTTGAACAAAATGTCAAAATTTTAAATTAAGACTCGATTGGTAACAGCACTATGCAGAGCCATATTAGAGCCTGAAGCAAAAGGAAGAATCAGTAAAAGGTTATTTGGCTTGGTAACTAGAAGAGCCCACTAACTATACTATTTTCTAAAATTACAGTCTACTATGAAAAAAATAGTGTTCTACTGGAAGAAATGATAATATTTTTCATTGCTTTCCTCTTTTTACAATTTTGTGTGCCACAACCTGAACAGAATATTGAGGACTTGCTAATAGAAACAGATATTGGCCTCATGCACTTTCTCTCCTAGCCAATTAGGATTTAGATGGAATCCGAAACCTGATACCAACCATAAAGTTGTAAGTCAGAATATTGGGTCAGAACTGTACTGCTCTAATAATAACATTAGTGTGTTTTTCTCTACACTTTCTGCTAGAGACAGCTCTCTCTAGGCAGCCTGAGGCATCCATCTGCCTTGGGGGGAATTAGGATTGTGAAACAGAAATGTAAAGAAAAAGAAAGTTATAATTTGCCCTCTGACATGGAAACTAGGAAAATAGAATTTTGAAATATGCAGCAAGACTTAAAAGCTAGGCTTTGTCAAAAGAAAGGGAATTTCTAAATTCCCTTATCTCCCCTTCTAACTTATCCAGAGAGGAGCTGACTCAATCACAGCATGTCTTCCACTGTGAAGATAAGCATCTCATATGCCTTTGGCCAAGGACGTGGGGCTTGATGCCCCAAGTAAGGGCAATACAATATATAGGAAGTGAAATGCCCAACACTTACTGTTTCTGATGCAAAGGGATTTAGGGAAGAGAGGAATCAAGGAGAACACAGCTGAGCTCCTCTTTGAAAACAGCAAGTTTGAGAGTTGGGGGAAAATGACAAGATCAGAGGGAGTGTTTCCAAATTGAATCTTAAGACACAAAAGGACATTGCCTCACAGGTTGCCCTGACTCCAACTTCAGGGACAGTGCCATTAAAGTCAAATAATGACATGGGAAGGCAGAGTGAGAGCCAGGGTTTAGCTTCCCTAAGTACACATAAAGTGTGGAAAGAAAGCAAAAGTTCTCCCGTGCCTCCAAGGGAAAATAGAAAAGGTAACTGAGATGAAAGCCCAAAGGCTTTAGGGACTCACCATGGCAAGGGAAAGGTCACCAGAGAGCAGAGACCATGTAGTGGATCACCCAAGCCATGACCAGTGGAGGATGTGGTAGAGACTTGGAGTGCCAATGTGAACCATGGTAAGGCCAAGTAAATAGGTATGTATCAAGATGCACAGGTTAAACAACACAGTCACTTTCTAGGTCCTGACCAACCCAGAAAAGATAGGACTCTCAGTCACACAAGCTGCCACCTTCAGCAGCTGGTGTAATTCATTCTATGCTCTTGGCCTACATGTTAGAGATGACCATGTAGACAAGGAGCAAATCTATACGGACCTGGAGAGCCAGAAGACACCATCGAGTGGACACTGTTAATGCTCCCCCCAGATCCCCATGAATCACTTTTGCAGGTTCTTTGTGCACAACCCTCCCACCATTCATGTGTGCTTTTGTCTCCAATGCCTGCACCTGAGACTATTCTTTGGAGATGTGCCTTCTGGCTACCAGAGCAGCTTTATCCGTCTGTCACCTAGAGCTAGAAGTGTCACAGTAGTGGCCCTTAAGCAATGTTTGTTGGGAGAGTGAGTTGCATGGAAGGAGTAGAAAAGCTCAATCTCTCCAGCTAAAGTCCTCAAGCCAGGACTACTTTGGGAAATAGTAGGCTACAGCATTCCCCTACAGGGTCAGGTTGAAGCTACCACTCACCTGACTTTGCCTGAAATGGCACCATTGTTTGGCTGGCTGTTTCCATGTCCACCTCCAACTGTTCTCTTATTGTGTCCTCCTATTTGTTGTTGTTGCTCTTGTTCTTTTTCAGCTCTTGAGATGAATGCTCAACTCATTTATTTTTATGCTTTTCAATGTAATAACCTTTAAGTCTATGAATTTTCCTCTGAGTGCAGTTATGATGTAACATTGTCAGTTTTCATATAGTGTTCACATAGTCATATGTTTCTAAGTATTCTATAATTACTGTCTCAATATATTCTTTAACCTAAGAGGCAAATTGGGAGACTGTTTTATAATGTCCAAGTGTTGAAGTGTTGAAGATATGAAAACATATGTCCACATAAAAACCTGTACATGAATGTTAATAGTAATATTATGCATAATTGCCAAAAAGGATAAACAACAAAATGTCCATCACTGATTAATGAATAAACAAAATAAGGCATATCCATAGAATGGAATATTTTTTGGCAATAAAAAGAATGAAGTACTGATACATGCTACAACATGGATGAACCTTGAAAACATTATCCAAAGTGAAAGATGCCTTTCACAAATGACCACATATTGTATGGTTCAATTTATAAAAAAATGTCAAGAATAGGCAATTCCATAAACACAAAGTGAATTAGTGGTTGCCATGGCTGGAGGGAAAAGGGAATGGGGAAGTGACTGCTAACGAGTATGGTGTTTCTTCTCAAGATGATGGAAAATTTATAAAATTAGATAGTGAAGATGGCTACACAATTCAGTGAAAAATACTAAAAATCACTGACTCATACACTTTTTTTATATATATAAAACTGAACTGTAAAGACTCATACACTTTAAGAGCAAATTTTATGTAATGTGAATTATATCTTAATAAAACTGTGATTTAAAAACAAAACATACTGTTGTAGCACAAAAGATTTTTAAAAATTTGTTGTTACCATATTTATGCAATCTGAAGAGAGTAGTAGCCAGAAAAAAATGTATGGGCAACTGATAGAATTTTTAAAAATATAACATACACACATACATAAAATTGCACAAATGTGTACAACTTTTTGAATTTTCACATGATGAGCACACCACTATAACAACTAGATCAAGATATAGGACTTTTCTGTTACCAGTGCCCTAGAAGTTCCCAGAGTTCTCTCTCCCAGGCACTGCTTGGGAGCATTTCTTTAAAGAATCCTCATCTCAAGGTCTGCTCCTGGGAAACTCAATGTAAGACAGTGTGGAGTCAAGGATCCTTTTACTCTGCCTTCTGCCAAACCTTTGAAAGCCATCTTAGCCCAAAGGCTAAACTGTATCCTAAAGAATTATAACCAGAAGTTTTACTTTGACTATCCTCAGTGATTAAACTGAAAGGAGATGGCTGGGACTGAAAATTATTGAAATAGCAATTGGAAGTGGACATTGTCATGGCTGTTCAAGGTGTGGGGGACCATGAGAAAGGTCAAAGCAGGAAGGTATAGAGAAATAAAGCTACTACCAGTTCCCTGCATTTCTGATGTCACCCGAGTACATGATGCAACCCTACCAGGCAGATACTCTGCATAGTATGGAGTTCAGTGTCTGGCACATAGCCATGCCCAATGAAGGGCAGTTATCCTCCACTCTAGAGCACTGTGACCTCAGAGAAGTAATTTAACCTCTGCTGGCCTTTGAGTCTCCAACTATAAATAAAGGAGGAAAATGCTGAACTACATGTGTTTCACATCAATGGCAAGCCAATTGTAACTAGTTTGAAAAACCTCCACATTCACATCAGAAAAGGAAAATGATATCATATTAATAACTGGCCCAACATAGGTCGTGGCCCCAGAAAGGCTGTGAAGAAGCCTCCTATGACAGAGGGCAAAGAAGGGGGTCAAGATCCCTTGTGGCCATCAGCTGCCTAAGACTGTCAACAGTAATCTTTGAGAAGGCAAACCAGTCCCTTGCTGGAAGAATATGCTCAACTGTCCCTTTGACAATAAGCTCACCCCTCTTTGAAAAGGACCTGGACCTGGTCAGCTATAAATCAATAAATAGCAAAGGGTTGCATTAAAAATCTGATAATCTAAGATGCTGCAGTGAAAGGGCTTGGGTAAAAAGAGACTAGTGCTAGTGAAAATCATGCTCATGAGATTGCTCCTACAGTCTACTATTCAGTCTTGACACTGTCAAAATTTATGGAATGATAAAACCCACCTCAACAGAAGAATGAGTTCAAAGCTCCTTTGCCTAATATTTAAGATCATTCATGATCTGGTTCTTCATACTCATCCAAAGGCATTTCCCATCAATTCAGTTGGCTCTTGGGCCACAGAATATTCTTCTGCTAGTGTCTCCTGTGATTTTGCAGCTGCTATTCTCTATTCTGAACTTTTAGTGTACTCCGTATTCAAGAATTTCTATTTTTATTTTAAGAGTCAGACTCAATAACCAAGTGGATTAGATCCTGGATTTTTAAAAATACAGCTGTAGGCCGGGCGCTGTGGCTCACGCCTGTAATCCTAGCTCTTGGGAGGCCGAGGCGGGCGGATTGCTCAAGGTCAGGAGTTCAAAACCAGCCTGAGCGAGACCCTGTCTCTACTATAAATAGAAAGAAATTAATTGGCCAACTGATATATATATAAAAAATTAGCCGGGCATGGTGGCGCATGCCTGTAGTCCCAGCTACCCGGGAGGCTGAGGCAGAAGGATCACTCGAGCCCAGGAGTTTGAGGTTGCTGTGAGCTAGGCTGACGCCACGGCACTCACTCTAGCCTGGGCAACAAAGTGAGACTCTGTCTCAAAAAAAAAAAAAAAAAAATACAGCTGTAAAAGACAGTTTGTGGGATAAGTAGGGAATTTGGATATGGCCTGAATACCAGATGATGGTAGGGAAGTATTGCTAATGATATTATGCTTATGTAGGAGAATGTTCTCACTTTTAGGAAATGCATATGAATTATTAAGATAGAATGCTTGATGTCTGTAACTTACTTCCAAATGGATCCAGAAAAAGTATAGAAAGAAGATGAAGCAAATACAGCAAAACATTAACATTGTTATGTTTAAATGGTAGGTATTCAGGTGTTCACGGAATTGTTTTTTTCAACCTTCCTATATGTTTGAAAATTTTCATAATGAAAAGTTTGGGAGTGGAGGGAACCAAAGTATGTTCCTGGTATTAACCTAAATCAAATATAATATGTAGATTTTTTAAAAAAAAAAATTAACCTCAAATGTTATCTCCTCGGTGAAGACTGCCTTGACCTCTGCATTTGGGAGGCCATATCTTACCCAAGCACTAGTACCTGTTTCAATGTAGAACATTCTTATTGACATATATGCAGCAGAATAATTTGTTGACTTATTTATTTGTGTTTGGTTCTCACTATTTTTCCCTCCCTCACTTCCCAGAATCAAGAAGGACTCAGGAGATTTTTATTCAAAGTGGCAAGCTTTAAGGAAGTGCCTTGTTAAGCTGCAAAGTCCTATTACAAGTGTATTCACTCAAGTTACTGACAGAGAAAATGACTTCTGTTGAAGTTCAGAACACCCCAGCACTGGAAATTCAATGACAAACAGCTTTATGAAAAAAAGTGGTAAGCAAGAAGAAGTGAAGTACAATTTGGATTGGGAGAAGGTATTCCTGCTAGTACAAATGGTTTGAATAAATATGAAGAAGACAGAATGTCCAATGTCTGTTTGTATAAAAATGAATAGAGTGTATTCATTCATTCAGCAACTATTTATTGATACCTACTTTGAATAAAGCAATGGGCTAGAGACTGAAAATATACTGGTAAGCAAAACAAACAACATCTGTTGTTCTAGATTAGATAGAGGTTGGCAAACCTCAGGGCTATGGGCCAAATACAGAACACTATCTATTTTTGTAAATAAAGTTTTATTAAAACTCAGCCACACTCATTTTTTTTACATTTTGTCTGTAGCTCCTTTTGCAGTACAATAACAGGGTCAAGTAGTTGCAACAGAGTCTAAAATATTTCCTATTTTGGTCTTTTGCAGAAAAAAAATTGCTGACTCTTGCCCTAGAGCATACAGCATTGTGGGGAGACAGACTAGTTAAATAATTACAAATAAATTAGAAGTGCACTTTTGATAAGGGCCATAATTATGTAAGATATGTGATGACATGGAAGCATGTAATAAAAGAATTTGATCTAATCAGAGCAATAACAGATTGCTTAGGGAAATTAGAGTTGAGGTCCAAGCTAAAGGATGAGTAGGAGCTGACCAGAGGAAGCAGAAGAAGAACATCTCAGGCAGAGAGAACATCACACACAGAGGCCCTATGGGAATATGGAAACTTTGAAGGCATAAAAAAACTCCACTTTGGCTACAGTTCAAAAGGTAAGGGGAACATGGTACCAGATGAGAAGAAGGCAAAGGCCAGACCACACAGGATTTAGCAGGCCAGGTTGGGGGTTGTATTTAAGTTTAGAGTAAAGGGAATCCCCTGGGTGTCTTAAGCAGATGAGTGATGTGATCCGTTATACTCTGAAAATATCACTCAAAGTTTACATGGAGAAGAGGTAGGAATGGTGCAAGAGTATATATGCAGACCAGTTAGGCAAGTGAGGTAGCTGCCTGTGTCAACCCAGCCAAGCTGGAATTACATTTCCTATGTGGTTCTGGGCAGTTTTGGCCACAAGAGACATTTTGCATGAGAAGACAAAGGTGGAGTAACAGCCATATGTTTTGAGTTCTGAAGGTCAGTAGAAGTGTGGGAGCTCATACACATTGTCACTATTCTTCCAGCTCACCTTATTGGCATGGGGCAGTACCAGGACCTACAGCTCCTCCAGCTATCACCAAATCTCCTCCCTTTATTTCTGAGTCCTGGGACAAATGTACATGCAACCCCAGCAGAGAAGAGTACCAGCTTCTCCTGCTGGTTTGGAGAACGTATAGAATTGTATTTGGAGAAGGTAAGAGAGAGCGAGAAAGATCTAAGTTCTATTGTGTCCTTATAGGAGCCAGTTTATCCTCCATTTACCCTTGCTTTCCTCCAAACCTAACTTTCCTTCACACCTAACTTTCCTTCCTAACCACCAGTCTGAATGACCTTACTTAGTCTTGGGACTTCAAGCCCAAGGTTAGACACAATGACAACAGCCTGAATAAACTGCTCTACCAGCCCCAACAATTGCCTAAGGTAAAACTCCCTATAATAAATCCCTTCTTCTATATCACTCACAATGGTTCTGCTTCTGTTATAGAAACCTGACTGATGCAGGGACTACTGCAGTAGCCTAAATAAGAGGTGATGGTATCTTGAGCAAGGTGATGGTGGCAGATGTGGTATATTTTATTTGGAGCTCCTAATTCCATTTCTTCTCCATAAGAGAAAATTGTACACTCCTGCCTTGTTGAACTCAGGGATGACTTTGTGACTTGCATTGGCCAATAAAATGGTTAGGGGAGGGTAATGATATTTGACATTGGGCATTTATGAACAGAAGATTCAAGAGCCAGCAATAGGCTCACCGTATTCTCTGTTATCTCTGCCACACCACCAGCAATGTCTTAGAGAAAGACTGCTCCATCAGCCTCGGTCACAGAGTAAAAGCAACTGAAGTAAGCACAGCTGAGCTACAATGAACATGTAATGTGAGCAAGGTATATATCTTTGTCAATTAAGCCATTGAGATGGGGGAATGGGCAAATTCAAGAGCTATACTTAAAATTGGAAAAGCTTGATGGTAGATTGGATGTGATGTAGAGAGAGATATCAAAGATGACTTCCAAGTCATGGCCTGCATAACTCAATAGGTGCTACAGCAATTCACTGTGATCATAGGTATTGCAGAGGATGAAAGAGTTTGATAATCAACAGTGGTGAATCCTACTGAAAGCCATAGAATTGTAGAAGCAAATGTACCAGGAGCTCTGAATAAGCGTATTCATGAGCCACACAGAGGTGACCTGAGAGTCTGGAAACTCCACACAACCAGTGCAATGGAAGTGCTCCAACATCAGGAAATGGGAAGGTGACAAGCAGGCAAAGCACAATCCTGGGTAGGGATAGTGGAAGGCAATCGAGTTGGTCTGAGCAGGCCAGTAAGGCTATAACACAGGCTATTGCTCCTCTGGTCAGTTAAGCCTGGCAATAACCAGCCTGGGTTAATGCAAAACTGTCCCAGACTGCACCTAGGGACTGCAGTCAGAAGATCAGAAGCTGCGGGGCTGAGGTTGAGAGACAATATACAAGTCCCTGGGAAGTCTGGTAAAATCATGGTGCCCCTGTCTTTGTGGTCCTAAGTGGCAAAGGAGATTACCCAATCAGGGAGATTCAGGCAGTGAAGAACAAGACAGGCAACAATCATTGAAACTGGCAAACAGTGTTTAGGTGTTTAGTCAGAGGACATGAATTAAAGAGAGGAGCAACCAAAGCCAGGGAAATAGTCCAACCATGACCTACAGTAATGGCAAAAATGAGAGAATAGGAGCAACTCTGAAAGAAGAACTAACAGAATGAAGGGACAATCCAATACAAGTGGTGAGGAAGAGAAAGAGCCAATGCGGACAAATGTTCTGAGTTCTATAGGAAATTGCATTGTGACTTAGCAAAACTGAAACTGCATTTCCGAGCATTCTCTTTCTATGAAACACAAAAGGCAGCTGTAAAACAGCAACTGTATGTTTTACCCCTTGAAGGTGAGTGTGCGCTGCTGGGCACTGGCAGCTCATGTACACTGTCATTGATGTGCATGGGGCAGCACCTGACTTACAGCTCCCCAGCTCCCACCAATGTCTTCCTTCAGCATCTCAGTCCTGACCCAGTGCAAAGTAGCTCCATGTTAAAGGGCACCAGCGTCCCCTGCAGGTCACCCACAGGAGAGCCAAGGTTGGAACTGGTAGACATGCAGATTCCAGTGCATCTTCACAGATTTCGGGTTGTCCTTTCTCTTGTCCACATCCATCTTTCCTTCCTGATGTCTGGTATTGGTTGGCTCATAAAGGCTTCAGTGTTAGAGCATCAACTCCCCTAGACCAACAGCTCCCATAACTGTGTAAGGATAACTACCTCACTAAGTCGCACACAGTGGTTCTGTTTCTCCCATTGATCCTGACAGAACATGCATCCTGAACCTTTTAAATGATGCTATAGTGCACAGCTTTAATGTGTGGAGTTTTCTCTGTCTTTTTAAAGAATGCTCTTCATTACAAAAGAAAGAGGTGTGTCTAAGTGAACTGACCTTTTGGAAAGTCACAGCTATGGTTGGGAAATACATGCCCATTTACTGTTTATCTGTTTATGTATACTTATGTAAATATATATATATATATATATATATATATATATATATAATTTGCTTAACTTTTCTCCTGTGAGTCACACAGACAAAAATAGTTGCAGAAGACCTTGACCAAGGCCTCACAGTCAATCTAGAAACATAGAAAATGCAATCTGAAACATAGAAAATGCAATCAACTCTCTCCACCCAGAATCTATGCAAACATGATTCTCAAGGTTTCCCTTTGCAATCCCACCCTCATCCTGAGTTCCCTCTCCCTAGTTAAAAACAGAATTTAAATGGCCAATTTAAGTGCTGTCTTGGACTTCTCCTTCATGAAGTTCCTATTTTCCTTCACCCTCCCTTGAAGCCCAGTGTCCCCAAGGTTGCTCCAGTCCTCTACCATCAACACCAATCTTTTATACATTTTCTATTTCTCCCAAACAGTTCAAAGTGTAACATGGATAGGTCCCAAATTCACCAACTTGGTGGATAACACCATCCTACCACTTTTACATTGGTACATGAAAGACTCGATCTGCCAATACAGAAGAATCCATTGTTTCCAGTTGTTCCCTGATATGTACAGAGAAATTCATTCACATTCTGAATACAGTCCCAAGTTTTCTTTTATTGCTTGTTAATAGGGCAGAAACTAAATACCTTACTAAGATGTATAATGAAATAATTTCGACCAGGTGTGAAGAGCAGAAACAGTCTGAGCAGGTTCAGTGAGGTGACATCCTTGGACCTCTACCTTGAGCAAGCAGTGAAGGAGGGTGTGGGGAGGTCATGCAGTCATGAATATGTTAGGCCAGACCTCTGGGAACTAGCCAGCTCTGGACTCCAGGACTGGTACTTCAAAGAGGGTGACCACCAAGTAAATCTACAAAAGGAAGATTTGGGCTGGTGCTGATATTCAGGGGGATCAGATTGGTAGGTAAAGACACAGTAGTAGGCTGATGTCAATAAGACTCACTCTGAGCCCTATCCCTTTGGTGATTGTGGGCTTCTAAAAATCACTGTCCTAGATTAACTTTGGTTCAAGAACAGTGCTGGTGTGAGCCTGAAGTTTGAGGGTCTTTAGTACCTACTGCTAAGCAGGCCTAGGAAAGGCCAGATGCAAGGCTACTGATAATGATTTATCTGTGATGGGTAGGGGGTTTGGTGATTTGTGATTAGAAGAGGTAAACTTTCCAATGTCAATCATTAGGGGAAATGTGGTTCTCAGACAGAAAAGTGGAAATTTGGAGGTGCATCTGGTTCTCCTGACACCTGACCTTTAAGAGGGAGAGTTTCTAGGCATGAGATCCTGAGTAGTGTGTGCTAAAAAAATTATTGCCACCTAGAGAAGTATTAGAGGAAGCCACATCAGAGGTGGTCTCCAAGTTTCAAAGAAGTTTCAAAGAACAAGCCAAGTTTTAGAGAGCAGTTATCTGGCTTCACAGTATTCTTAGTATTTGTTTTTTACTATTTGTTCCCCATTTCTTATCTTTTATCTGGCACAATGTTTCTCAGCCCTGGCTGCACATTAGAATCACCTGGGAGCTTTTAAAACTACCTCGCCCTACACCCCAGTCAAATGAAGTTAGTCAGAATCTCCTAGAGTAAGGTCCAAGCATGAAATATTCTCTATCAATATATGTAATATATACATATGTGTTTATATAAAATCAATAAATATGCAATCAGTATATATGATCTCTTAATAGGGATTGTGTGTGTATATATGATCAGTATTATACATGATCAGTGTCTTTATATAAATAAATATATAATCAATACACATAGATATGTTCAGTATATGCAAAATATAGGTACATATAGAATCAATATATACACACATTGATTAAATGTATGCATGTATATGTATTTATATATACACATACATGGGGTGGGGTGTGTGTTTAATTCTCCAAGTGATTTTAATGTGCAGTCAGGATTAAGAACTATTGCTTTAATAAATTTTCTATGAAACAATCCAACCCTACTCAGCTTTCTTACTGAGATAGTGTGAAACAAATATACAAAACCAGCACGGATATGGCAGTGGTTTTACTGAGAGGAACGTTAACGGAGGTTGAGGTGGAGGGTACAAGACCCAATCCCCCTTGCCCACATGAACATTCTTCCTGCACTGATAATTTTTGAACGTATCAATTGGCTTTATAAAAGTTAGATAGAAAGATTCTTAAAGAATGACTCTCTGAAAATAACTTAATTTGTTTTAATAACCCCATGTTAATATATTTTTAAAATTTTGCTTCTACCAAAACTTTTCAATATTTTAATGAAGAAATAATGTGTCTAATAATTTGGTGTCCTGAAAAGCCAAAGGATGACATTTAGGGAATGGGGAATAGGAACTTCTTCAAACCACCCCAGCTAGACAGATTGCATAATTATGTAAGACCAGCCCTTTTCTCCTGCACTTTTCATCCTGAATAAGAGCTTATTTATGAATTTCTCATTCATAAGCAGCAATTCTACTTCAATGATTCACACTGGCTACAGTTAACTCAATGGGAGACTGTGACATAGTGAGAGTGGTGTTTTGTTTTATTTTTTAAATCTCTTTGTGCCTCAAAGTGTCTCATGGTGATAGCTGCTGAAGAAATAGTTTGTAGAGAGTTTTCTTCTTTGCCTTTGAAGATAGTCAATGAATATAATAGGTATTCAAGAACCCGTGGATATGAAAAGAAGCAGAATAATTAGTGGCCTATGGTTCCATTAGTTCATATCAAAACCTTATTTATTGTATATATTTAAGGTATACAACATGATGGTTTGATAATTTTTCTTTTTCTGTATTAAAAATCTTAAAAGTTATATTTTATAGCTAGATAAATCAATTTGATTTTTTTGAATTGAAGATATTTATCTGGGTAAGCAGTGGCTCTTTTGATGAACACAGGTATGGATTGCTAATTTATGCCAGAGATCAAATACAAATGTTGTGATAGCATAACTATTACCACCATATGGCATCAGTTCACAGGACATTCAGGAGACACCCTGAATTCAGAACTAGGCTTTTTTATTGGTTTAAAAAAACTGTGAACCCCTTATACTATATGGAAAATTTAACTCAAGATTGATCAAAAACCTAAATTTATGACCTAAAAATATAAAAATCATAGAACAAGAAAACATAAAGGCAAATTATGATTTTTAGATTTGGCAATTATTTCTTAAATATGACACCAAAAGGAGAGACAAAAATAGAAAAACAAACTAGACTTTATTAAAATTAAAACTTTTATGTACCTAAAAATACTATCAAGAGAGTAAAAAGATAACCCACAGAATAGGAGAAAATATTTATAAATCACATACTGATAGGGGTTTAATATCCAGAATATATATAGAACTCCTACAACTCAACAACAAAAAGACAAACAATCCAATTAGAAAATGGGCAAAGAACTAGAATAGATATAACTCCAAAGAAGATCTATAAATGGCCAATAGGCACATGAAAAGATGCTCAACATCATTAGTCATCAGGGAAATGCAAATCAATATGACAATGACATCATTCTTATTAGGATGGCAATAAACAAATGAAAATAACAAGTGTTGGCAAGGATGCAAAGAAATTGAACCTTCATATATTGCTGGTGGGAATGTAAACTCGTACAGCCACTATGGAAAAGAGTTTAGTACTTCCTCAAAAAGCTAAACATAGAAATATTATAAGAGCCAACAATTCCACTCCTAAATATATATTCAAAAGAACTGAAAACAGGGACTCAAGCAGATATTTGCATGACAATGTTCATTGTAGCATTATTCATAATAGCCAAAAGGTAGAAACAACACAAGAGTCCATTGACAGATGAATGGATAAACAAAAAGTGGTATATCTATACAATGGAATGTTATTAAGCCATAAAAAGGAGTGAAATTCTGACACATGCTACAACATATATACATACAACATACAACTTTAAAACATTATACTAAGTGAAATTAGACACAAAAGGGTAACTATTGTATTCAGTTATATATGATTCAGTTATATGAAATATCTAGAATAAGCAAATTCATAGAGATAATGGGCACAGAATTTCTGTTTAGGTAATGAAGAATTTTGGGGAGCAGCAGTGAGGGTTGCACAACATTATGAATGTAATTAAAGCCACATAATTAACATAAAATTGGTTAAAATAGCAGGTTTATGTGTTTTATCAGAAAAAACATTTTTTAAGCCATGAAACCAAGTACCTCATTTACTATCTTTTCAAAATTTCCGTTGTCAGACAAATGTCACCAAAATTAACAGGAAATGTGGAGTTTCTTTTGATGAACACAGTAATGGGCTAGTAATTTATGCCAGAGACCAAATACAAATGTTGTCGCAGTATAACTAATTCCATATAGCATTAGTTCACAGGACATTCAGGAGACACCCTGAATTTAGAGCTAGGCTTTATAGTCCACTAATCTAGAAGAAAATGTATTATGGAATATATATGCTCTGATTCTAGAAAGACAATTTCCTTTATCCTTCTGATTTAATTAGGATTCTCTTTAAAACAATCTTAGTATGTGTGGATTTATTAGAATTGAAATTAGTTTTTATAAAGAAAATAAACACAGAAGGTAATGTGATCTTTGAGTAAAAAATCAATTTAATTTGTCATTATTCATAATTGTTGTTTTAAAAGATAAATGCATAAATTCCAGCTCCCATGTTTTTAAATTATGAACCAGGTCATAATAATACAGATTATTTAGATACTGCCAATAGATTCCAGTAAAATTTTGAAACATGGGAATACAGGTAGCATGTTTTTCTTGAATCGCTGGTCTTTCTTTATGCTCAATATATATGTGAGCATGCAAAAAAATGTATTTAATAGCCTATTAGAAATTCAGATGCAAAAATTCCTTTCATCTGATCATGTAGAAATGGACTAATATAGATAATATGAACAAAGAAAGATAAAAAGACATCATGTTGGATATTCAATAATCCATTACTCAAAGATAAAAGTTTTCTAATAGCCATTAAAAGGAAAATCAAAGAATATATAAATTTTAATTTGGCATAGTGTTGTATCATATCATAACTTATGAGAGGCTTCCAAAGCATCTAGCAACAGATAGATTACTGGTCACTTACTAAGAATTTGGAAATGCCAAAGGTAAAGAAAATTGTATTGCCCCAGAAAGATTTTAAATAAAAAGAAGTTAAATTCCCTATTGTAAAAATCTTATAGAGAACCGTTATAAACTTAGGCACTACTGAATAAAACTGCAGTTAAGAAAGCCAATTATTTTCATAGGGAAAATAAATTTTCCTATGATAATTCAGATAAAACTGGTAAATGGATAACTGCCTTAATAAAAAGGTCAGAGAAACCTCAACATAACAGCAATTTATCCAAAACAAGAAGTGACAATGATAAAAGAGACAAGGAATATCTTTAAGGCATATTATGAGAGAATATAAATCTGAAAACCTGGTAAGTTTGGTTTAGATTTAGAAAGTTTGGATGAAAGAAGTTGAAATCTTAAATTTCTTCCTGAATAAAAAATGTTTTAAAGATGAAAGAGGGGAGTGACATCAGCAAGACAGCAGAATAGGAGTTTCCATCACAGTCCCCTAGTAGAAACATCAATTTTAACAACTACCCACACTGAAATATCTTTACAAGTACTAAGGAATCCAAGTGAGAGATTATAGCACCTAGGTAAAGCACAGAAATAAGAAAATATTCATGGGAAGAGGGTAGGAAGGACAGTTTTACATTAGACACATTACCCCTCCCTTAAGGCCAGACAGTGCAGTAGAGGGAGAGATACCCTCTGCATGGCAGAAGGACAGTGAAATGAGCAACAGATTCTGCTGCAAGCCCCAGCAGCACCAGGCCCTTCCCAGTGAACCCTGGTACCAGGCCAGCTCCTGCAACCCCAGGATCCAGGCCCACCCCAGCACCAGGCCAGCCCCTGCAATTTCAGGCTCCAGGCCCACCTCTTGGACTCTGACTCCAAACTTGCCATAAAGCCCCTGGAGCTCCAGATTCTAGGCTGGCCTCTGTGAACTCAGGCTCCAGGCTGGCAACCACAGCCCCAGGCTCTAGTAAATCCAGGGTCCAGACTCACCCTAGTAGATTCTGGTACCAGTCCAGCCCTAGCAAACCCAGGCTTCAGACCCACAGCTGTGGTCCCAGGCTCCAGGCTAGCCCCATGGATCCAGGTACCAGGCTCATCTCAGTGGACCCCAGCTCCAGGCCAGCCCTGATGGACACAGGATCAGGTCTATCCCTGCAACTCAGACTCAAGACCTACCCCAGTTCCAGAGCAGTCCCTATGGAACCAGGCTTCAGACCAAACCCTATGTACACAGGCTATAGTCTTACCCCATGGGGCCCAGTCACTGGGTCCACCCCAGTGGACCTAGCGCCCAGATGAGCTGCCACAGACCCAAGATCCAGGCCTTACCCATGAATGCAGGCACCAGGCTAGCCTCTATGAACCCAAGTGCCGGGTTTGCCTGCCCACTAACTCAGTCACCAGGCCATCCCACCTGAAGAGACCAGCAGCAAGTTCACTTGTGGATCCCACCAGAAACCTTCCCAGAATCTCTGCATGGGCTGACCAATGAAGGGCATTCTCTGCCAAAGCCAGGCTGTAAAGACAAGAAGAGGTCCTTGCTTCTTCAAATGCACAGACACTAATGCAAAGACACAAGGATTAAGAATTATTGAGTCTCAAAGGTGAAAGAGGTTTGCCCCAGCTTAGAGGATAAGGCAGAGTTCATGGAGGAGTGTCATTAACATGAATATTGATAGAAGAGTATCCTTAAAACCAATAAAATGTAGAAGTGAGAGAAGAGGGAGAGAAAGGGGAAATAAAACACCCCCAACAGAGAAAAGAACAAGAACAAGATCACAGGAGTTTGTGGACACCATTTTTGCTAGAATGCTGAGTTTTGCCAGATGATATAGGTTCTTAAATACCAGGCTCAGGGATTTAGACTCTGGGGGAATGAGACACCAGTGCAATGTACAAACAGAATGAAACCAGATTAATACAACAATGTAGATCGGATGAACTGACTTTAGAAGAGATTGCATTTAGGACGGCCCCCAGACAGGACAGACTATTAAAATAGTCTAGACAAAGGTCATGGGTAAGTCACTTGAAAAGTCACTGAGAAAGTAGGGAAATAAGAATAGTTGTGGGAAATATTACAGAGGTAGGATAGGACTTGGCAATTTATCAGACAAGGAAAGATGATGCCTGAGTTGTATGAACAGGGACTAAAAGGAAAAGACAGCTGCTAACTGAACTGGGGGGAGAAAAGAAATAAAAGTAGGCTTGTTGGGAAAAAGGATAGCTTGGGCAATCTCAGGTCTGAGTTGACTCTTGAGTTTAGAAAAAAAGTTGGGAACACAGATTTAGATTTGTAAGTAGTGAGCATTGAGGGGATAATTGGGGTCAAGAAAGCTTACCAACTGTAAGAAGTAAGGAAAGAAAGAATAGGTCAAAAGACATAAATAGCATTGGCAAATAGAAACCTCCACTTCCTTGTTTTACTCTCTGATCTCTCCCTATTGGTCAAATGGGGAATAAACAATAGTATTTAGGTCATAGGGCAAAATAAGATAAACAAATGCAAAGTACTTTGAATACTGCCTGAAACATGGAAAGTATTTAGTGAATGTTGTCCTAGAGGATCAACAGAGTGATTGTTCTAATGAATGGAGGTAGTTAAATAAGTGATTGTACATTTATAGGAAAGAAAATTATACATCTATTTTAAACTATGTTTTTGAGGAATACTGAAATGACTTGGGGACATGCCTTTAACTTAATATTAAGAGGAAAAATTGGAATGAAGATCACACACTTCTACTAAGTAGAAATACACCCACAGACACACAAACACTTGCAGCAAAAAAAAAAAAATGTTCATAATGGCTACCTCTGGGTAATGAGAATAAAACTGGGAATTAAAACTTTTTTCTTTATTTTTCACTGCATTGTCTGTATTTTTTATAAAATTATGTAATACTTTATAACCAGAAAACAATTTTCAAACAAAGAAAACTTTGATCAATAGCATAAAATATTGTAGAAAGTTGCAGAAGGAAGAAAGCCATTGGTTCTTGGCAAGTAGATGATCATTGATGACAATTTTAGTAGAGTAATGTGATGGAAGCTGCTTTTTAAAATATTGTAAAATATTTCATAAAAAGATTTAAAGAAATAGAATATTATTGCTGTGGTTGAAACCATCCGTGTACTTCTGTCTAATAACATTTCTCTTTCTTCCCTGTAAGAAGTAGAGATCATTCACGACGTTGTGCTTAAAGGCACACTTTGGAGAGTTAGTGAGCAGGTTTGGTAACAATGGAGGCTGGGACTTTGGAAGTCTCTTTTATGATTTGGTAATAAAACGAAAGAGGACAATAGCTTGAAGGGAGTACAGAGTGGAGGGAAGGTTTTTAATTCATAATAGAGCAGAAGTGAGCATGTTTCTGGCAGAAGTAAAGGAGCCAGACAGAGATTAAAGATGCCAGAGAGATAGGAAGCTATGATGAAGACAATCCACTCTCAAAACAGCCAGAATGGTTGAAATAGGCACTTTGGGGTGAAGTGCAACTACATCTCGGAATGATCCATTCTGGTCATTAAAACAATTCCATTATTTAATTTAATGTGTTTCTTTTTCTTTTTTTCTTTTTTTTTTTAAGACAGAGTCTCACTTTGTTGCCCAGGCTTGAGTGAGTGCCATGGCATCAGCCTAGCTCACAGGAACCTCAAACTCCTGGGCTCAAGCGATCCTCCTGCCTCAGCCTCCCGAGTAGCTGGGACTACAGGCATACACCACCATGCCCGGCTAATTTTTGTATATATTTTTAGTTGGCCAATTAATTTCTTTCCATTTATAGTAGAGACGGGGTCTCGCTCTTGCTCAGGCTGGTTTCGATCTCCTGACCTCGAGCAATCCGCCCGCCTTGGCCTCCCAGAGTGCTAGGATTACAGGTGTGAGCCACCGCGCCCAGCCATTTAATGTGTTTCTTTTCCTTTCCTTTATATATTCCTTCAGGGTAAAATATCTGTTACATTAGCATAAACCTGTTTCCATCAGACAAATCCCATTGGAAATTTTATAAAAGCAAAGAAATGGTTAAAACTCAACAAAACATTAGCAGAACACACGGAGAGAAGAATGTTGCTGCAATTCCTTGAAGAATTGAACCCTGTTAAACAGATTTCCTCATTTTTATTTCAAATAGTGCCACATGTATAAATCAATTTGTGGTCCCATTTTTACATTATTATTGAAAATGAATAAAAGAGCTACTTGGCTGTTCAAGATGTTACTCTATTTTTCTCAACAAGATTATGCAATAATACCCACATTTTTAACCAATAGAATGAGTTGGGTTATGGAACAAATTATTCATAGAGATAGGACTCGCTTCATAAAAGGTAGATTCTCATGAAACAATGTGAGCAAGGTTTGAATATTATTAGTTGCGCCCCAAATACTTCATTCCCAGTTCTGATGATAGTGAAATGCACTGAACTAGCATTTGATAATATTACAATGGTTATATGCTTTTTGAAGTTTTTAAAAGATTTTATTTTAAGAAACTATTTCAAATATTCAATTAGTGTACCTGCTTATATACATCTTTAAAAGCATATATTAAAATTAATCAGCAGCATTAGCTTGAATTCTTATTTAAAAGGTCGGGTAATCCAGGACAACATCTGTCTCCATAACCATATTTACCTAGTATTAAATTGCTTTTGTACATATTTTAGGCAAAATAATAATATATTAAAGTATTATGGATTCAGGCAGCATCTAATTGTTTATCACTAAAAATTATTTACTAGTAAAAGTTATTTTGAATATACACAGTATATTACATTTTTGTTTCTGAGAGATATCCCATGAACATATATTTGTGTCTTAATAATTTATAATTAGAAAAATAAAGTCACAAAACAAGTACCTAAGATTGTTTTCAAAAAGGCTCATTTATTAAATTATAAATATTATTCATATATACTCTTCATAGGATTATATACCTATTTAAAAACCCACCAAAAATTTTCATATATGGACTAATAATATGATTCTCATCTTGGTAAATATTTGGAACATATTTTAAAGTTCTTCTCTATGGACTATCATCCCTCTTGGGTAAGTTATTTAACCTCAGAACCTAAACTAGCAACCGTAAAGAATGCTTATCTATAGCTGTCAGCCATGCACTGGTAGGTCCTACCCAGGAACCCACTGGTAGATCATCTAGATCATAACACCCATAGAAAAAACTCAGTTATCATTGACTGTGAGGGACTTTGTCAATATATACTGATGACCAGTAATTATTAAACTCCAGCATGCATCAGAATCATATAGAAGATTTTAAAATTTACATTACTGGGCACCAACACTAGAGTTTCTGATTCTAGTATGTCTGGGATAGTACCCAAGAATTTGTATTTCTAACAAGTTCCCAGATGATGCTAGTGATGCTGGTCTAGGGACCACACTTGGAGAATTACTGATATAAACAATATATTTCAATGTACGTACCTTACCTCTAAGATGCATATGTTATGACAATGCCATTGACCTGACTTTTGATAATTTCACAATCACTTTTCTTCTGAGTGTCTTGTCCTCTTGGATATGTCCTAATATTCATCTCAGCCAGAATGACACTGGAATTACAGGATGCCCTAAAGGACTTACAATTTAGGGTAGGATACCTGCTGTCTCATTCTTTTCCTCTCCTCAGTTGACCCAAGTCCATAGGGAAAGACAGAAGTCATCTAGCCTCTGACCAGAGAGTCATCCTGAAATGTGCTAAATTCATCTCTTTTTTATGGAGAAGAATTCATGTTTTGGGGAGACTTCATTGGCACTTCTGCAGGGAGATTCTTTTATTTGCTTAATATGAAAAAAAATTGTAGTTTATTAGTCAGCAAATAGGGTGACTATGAAATCATACAGTGTAATCAATAAACCCAAGCAGAACTTTTGTGCAATTTTTTTTTTTTTTAGTGTCTTAGAATCCCAACTCATCTTTGTTTCATTTGCTTCTCTTTTGTGCAATTTGATCTCTGTATCAGTCAGAGCTTCCTGAAGGAAACACAAGCCATTCCAGATATTTTAAACAGAAAGAAATTTCATATAGGAAAACAGATGTTTGCAAAATCATTGAAAGAGTTGGAGTATCTGGCATCAAAAGGCCTGAACTAGGGATCAAAAAGCTGTCACCAGTATTGTCTCTCAGCACCCACAAATTTAGTGATTAGATACCAGAACACCAAATCTAGCCACCTCAACCCCCTCTAGGTACATGTCTCCAAGACTTTGCTCTTCAGGAGAAGAATATCGCAATCACTTCATTTCTGCCTTCCAGAGCTAATGCATGTGCATCTAACTGACAGTATCCAATTTGGATCCTGAATCTTAGTTGTAGTTTTTAGATTTCTATCCCCTGCAATATAGGATGATACACCAAGATTGGGGATGGATGCAAGAGAAGCTGACATACACGCCGATATATTTTCATGACAATTATTCACCACCATATGAAAAAGTCCATATTTGTCCTAGTTATCTCCTCTTTCCCCTTCTCCTTCTACTCTTGCGTACACACACACATACTTATGTACATAGGCATGCACGTGTGCACACATACACAGGCACAGCTAGGTACATTCCATCTTCTTCATTTCTATGGGACTCGCTGTCATTTAGTTCCCAAATCTTTGCATTAATTTTTATTTTTTTCTTAACAAAGTTTTCAAATTACAAGAGACATAGGGGGTCATCTAGGACTGTCCCCTACTTTCCATATGAGGAACCTGAGAGCAAGAGGCACATGACTAGTATGTGGCTGAGTAAGGAGTAGAATCCAGTTCCACTGTCCCTTAGTCCTAGCCTCCTTCCACAAAACATGCAATTGTGTTACAGAACTCGGTCTATTGTCCTTTTTAGGTCCCTTCATCTCTACCTGTACTGCCACCACCCTAGATTATATCTTCAACACATTAGATGTGGATTCAAGCAAGAGACTCTGAAATGATCTCTCTGCCTCCTGCATCTCTCTACTCCAATCTATCCCATATTCTGCCACCATCTCCATTATCCTAAAAATCCTTCACTATAGCATCCCTCACTGTGATTGCTAAAACGATTTGATGTTGCTGACAGAACGAAGGTCAAGTTCTTTAGTCTGGCCCGCCAATAGCCAACTCCTATTATCTTATCCAATTTCACTCTTGTATGAGAGGATTGGGACCATAGCCATTCAATGAAAGGATATGTCCTTTAAATTACCAAAACCAAAATCAAGACTGGTTGAATATTAGGTTAAAGACATAATTAGGGGTCATATTTTGTCTTTTGGTCAGGTCAAGAAGGACTGCCTATGAAACTACGTAAGAATTTGGAATAAGGCACAATTTAAGGCCTCTTATCAGAGTTATGAAACTGAATGTTGATTTAGCAATAATTGGTTTTTAATCAAAAGGCTTATTTTTTATTTCAAATTTCAACACCACCCATATGACTTTGAAGGCTATTATTTAACCTCCTTCAGATAATTATCTCATCTGTATAATGAAGACAGTGATAATTACTTGATAGGAGTGTTATTAAAAATACATGAAATAACATGTATAAAATAATTCAGGAGAGTATCTAGCATATATTATTCATTTATTCTTTTTATTATTCCTTCATTTCTTCATTTATTCATTCTAGAAATATTTATTTAGTACCTATAATGTATCAGGTACTATTCAAAGTGCTTTTCAGACACTATTCAAGAATCAAGTGAGGAACAAAATATAGGAAGTCTCTGGCCTTATGGAGCTTACAAACTAGTGGAAGAGGCAGACAATAAGTAAATGAACATAAATATAATTACATAATTACAAACTTGGATGTGTGCCATGAAATTAAAGAATAAAGTGGCATGAGAATGACCAGCGGGTGGTACCTAATTTAAATTGAGGTGGTCAGGGAAAGCTTCTCTCAGGAAATACCATTAAAACTAAGACACGAAGGAGAAGGAATTAACTAATTGAAGAGTAAACAAAGAGTGTGACCAGTAAATGCTAATGCTTTTCTGCATCTGCACTGGGAATGAGAGGTATTCCCCTCAGCTATCTTTAGGTGGAAATAAGAAAGCCCCTACCAGAAATGCTGGCTAAAAGAGTTGAAAGTGGTTGCTTTGAAGGTAAGGAAGAATGAGGAAGGGTCAGTGATGTTCTGAAGCTGATTGATATCTTTTCCATCACGTTGGTAGCTTGAAATTAGTCATAGATAGGATATTTACAACATAGGAATCAATGTACATTACAAATGAAGGCCTTTTTTCTCTCCAGAGAGCTGGTTGTTAAACATTGACCAGCACACCACTGGGCAAAGGCCTGCTATACTATTTGATTTGGGGGGAACTGTGTTCTTTAATAAATATAAAAATTAAATTTAAAAGAAAGTGACAATTTAAACATGAAATCATTTTTAACTACAGGTAGTATATTAGCCAGGGCACAGTCAGGAAAAAAGAAACCAGGCTAAATATTTAGACAGAGGGTGTTTAATACAGAGAGTTGTTACATGGGTATTTAAAGATGGAAAGTGGGATGCTGAAATAATCTGGAGATAAAAAATCCCAGGGAAAGCTACCCCCTCTAGGGCAGAGTAAACAAAGAGGAAGAGATGGTGTTCCCAGAACCTGGAAGTTCTGTGGGGTTGTGAGATAGGAAGGGACACCTCCATGCAACTGATGTTTAAATCTCTGAGGAGGGAATGTAGCCAGGTGGGTACTGGAAGGCCAAGGAGACAAGGCTAGAAGATAATGAAAATGGGATTCTGGGCATAGTGTGGTAGGTGCTAGGACAGCTGATGGAGGGTGCTGGGTGGTGGAACTGTTACTCCAACAGCATGGCTGCCACATGTATCTCTGAGGGGAAGGTGCAGGGCTGGCTTTGGAAGTGTCAAGAGAAGCCTGAAACTATAGTTATAGCTGTCCGCTCCCGCTAGAAAGAGTCACACCTGAGCTGCAAGCCAGACGAGGGCCTGTTATCCCTTCTTCCTGCCTTCCATTCTTTCATCAATGCCTCCTCCTGGTAGACTCCGTCTGGAAGTGAGCTGGAAGATGCAGTTTTAGAGTTCCAGTCCCAACATCAGAGAGTAACCAGTAAATAAGTAGGTTTAGAGCTGAGAAAAATAGGCAAATAACTGGCAAAGTAGAGGTAGGTGTCTGTTTTCACAATGTATAGTTGAAACTACATGGGCCTGTAAGAACTGGGTCACAGGCTAAAGTGGTCAAGGTATGTTTTGCCGTCAGAAGAGTCAGAAGAGTCTCATGAGCCTATTGGGAAACAGGTTAGGAAACAATTCCCCATCGGTCTCTTCCTTTCTGCATGTCTTACGAGCAGGGTATTGGCAGCTTTTGTTATCCACTAGTGTAACCGAGCAGAAGAGCACAAGTGGGTTTATTCAAGAACAGGCACCCTGAGGAGATGGGGTGCTGTTGTCTTAAAGAGCATTTCAAATTCCTTAGGCTGTTCAAGGGTTTTAAAGGGAAAGGAGTTCTGGGAAACTAGGTGCAGGAGCTGCTATGTCCAGCTCAGCATATATTTTTCCAATGGTCATCTTGGGTAGTGGCCATCTCGCAGTCTGGCCTGCATCAGCTAGACTGCAACAGCATTGAAAGTTAACTGTCTAGCATTTTCCTCCAGGGTAGCATTCTGCAATATTGGTTTCAGGGTTAGTTATTCAAGGCCAGTTCATGGGGATTCTTAAGCGAGTACACAGTTAGGCATTGTGAAAGAAAGAGTCATTAGTTAGCTTTAAGATGAATTGACTATTACTGTTACACTAGTTTTCAAGGATGTTCATATAACAAATAGCCTTGGAAGATAGAGATAGTATCTCCTCTGGAGTAGATAGAAGGCTGTTAGTTGTCCAATATAATAAAGATAGCTTCCCTCCAAGGCAAAGGTTGGACAGGTTTGCTTACTCTCATGGGACTTGTGGGACAAGAGGAACCTACGTGAATATGAAGATTGTGCTGCTTTTGTGTCATAATTAATAAAGTCCTTTGTCTCTGTCCCAGAAGTCCCCTATCTTCTATCGACATCCATGTGGCAGGTTAAGCTGTTTGCTTGCAAGTAGGGTTAATCTCAGATCCTTCACAGTTCTTGATAGAACCCTCCATTCAATTCATCAGACATTGTAGTGTGAAATTACTGCTTACCCATCTTTTGTAGACATGCCCAGTGTACATAAGATGAGTTCTTTCTGCTTTCAAGCAATTCACAGTGTGGAAAGAAAGGGATGAGCTCTGACACCACCTCTGTCACCTCCATCACCACCACCATCACCACTTCTGACATCACCACCATCACTGCCACTATTTCACAGAAACTAGGCAGACGGCTGATACAAGTCAATTACCATGTCTTTCTACTGTCAGTCTTCTAAAATATAGTTAAACAACTCTTCATCTGCCATTGTTTTCTTCCTTATTGCTTTTGCCATAAAATTGTTAGAGGTCTTCACCCTGCCATATTTGAACAGAAGTCCCTAAATATTTGTTTTCTATCTGACATGCTTACATATTTTTGTTTGGTTGGTTGTTTCCATACATACTAATGGACTCTAACCTCCAGGGTCCTACCTTGCAAAAGAACAGCTGCCTGGATGTCATTTTAAGGGTGGAAATGGTGTATTCACCTTTACCAAGAAAACCTTTCTCAGGGAACTTTATTGTTTTTGGAGGTAAAAAAAAAAATGCTTTGACCTGTTAGCTATCACTAACACTGACATGCAAGTGATCTTTAGGTCTTTTTGATAAGGAGAAACCAAAGGCCTCTATCTGGGATCCACTATGATGATTTGCAATAGAATACTCCCGGACGGAAAGAGCTGAAGCTGCAACCTGAAGATATAACTGACCTACTTCATAATTTTACATAGGGCTGGCAGAGTATTTTTTTTTCTCTAACTTGAGGTGTGTATCTCTATAAGTCTCTAACTTTCCAGGAAATAAATAATGTATTGAATCCAATAATCTTACTGAAGCTTCAGCTACTCCTGATCCATCCTTTCTGATGAAAAGAAAAAGCACAGCTTCTGCATCTTATGCCCATTAAATGAGATTAGTTTACCTTTCCACCAGCTTAAACAAAACAGCAACTCAATGGTCCTCCTAGGACTAACCAAATAGGAAACTAGTGCTCTAATCAATGTTACTGCTAGGCTTAATAGTTTTCTGATACTTGGTCTAAATTTTATGGCTGTCAGTTGAGTATCCCTTTTTAAGCAATTCTATTTGCCTCTCAATTATGTGCATATGTTTCATGTAATATATCTCCTTGTGGTAGAAGAGTAAGGGGATACTGAGAATGACACTGGTTGTTGAGTTTTCTTGTTATTACAATCAATGGTTTCTTTATGATCCTTTTGTTAAACTAGGCATTTATTAGGTTTTTCATTTTGGGTTCTGTGAAGTCAGTACTGTTGGCCACTTATCCCCATATTCAAAATTTTCCTCTCATCTGATGAGAAAGTTGATAACAGTGTCTTTTCATCAAGGTGCTTTTAAGGTAATTTTTATGTTTTTGTTTAACATGGCTCAAAGAGCAACTCAAAAAAATCAAGATACAGATGCTGATTAAAACACATGGCTGTCTGCTTCCCTGCATATTGGCCCAGTGCCTAGAAGGATCGTGCACCAGCAGGTGGATAGGATTGTGGCTGATACACCTGACATGAGAATGGACTATAATGAAACCCAGGCTGCACTCCAGTAAAAATCAGGATCTTCATGTCTTTGACTAAATCACTTCAGATCAAGCCTCTATTATGGCAGAACTCACTAGTGGTTTCAAAATTAAAATCAGGAGGGACTTTAGTACCATTATGCTGTTTCCACACATTGTAGGAAATTTAGGCTTAGGGGATGATATCATGAAGATGGAGGAGGAAAGGAAAATCACCATGAGAGAATAGCTACAAAAATGGCTACCATTCCTTACCTCTCCTTGGCCATATCACTTTGGAGTGCCCTCCACTCTGACTCTGGCTTTACCAGGTAACTTGCTAGGGCCAGTGGGATATTATCAAATATGGTACAAGTAGAAGCTTGAAAAGCATTTATTTGCTGCTCTGTACTACTGCACCTCTGCCACCACCATAAGAAAATGAGTGGCTAGCCTACTGGTGGATGAGAGACACATGCCCAGTCACCCTGTCACCCAGCCAATAGTGAGCCAACCTGTCAATAAGTCCAGTCTGTATCAAAGGAAGTACCCTACCAAGAGTTTCTGGAGTTGCTTGATAATTTCCCAATGCCCATCTCCTTCCCCAAACCAATTAAATCAGAATCTTAAGTGGTGGGAATGGCAGGGGGCAGGGAAATGAGGGATGAGCCCAGGCATCCATATTTTTAAAGCTAAGTGATTTTAACGTACAGCCAATTTTGAAAACCACTGATTTAGAAGGTCACACCTAGCAATTCTTTTCATAAATTAAGCAGAAGAGAAAGAAGTGGTGGAGTGAATGGAATGAATAGAATAGAATAGAATAGAATAGAATAGAATAGAATAGAATAGAATAGAATAGGTCAGAGTGTATCACATAGAGTATTATTTTGACAGACTTTTGTTTTATATATATGCATGTAAGAATATTATGTAGTGGTTTATACTATAAGGTATATTTTTAACTGTGGATCACTGCCAAGAAATTTTTAAAACTACTGTTTTAAAGTGAACATCGAACAAGCTCATAAGCAAAGATGGAGAAATAGTCACTAATAGTCACTTAAACTTTTTTTTTAAAAGTTGTATCCCAGCACAAATTCAAGCAATACAAAAATAGTTTTGAACACAAAGATTTAGTGATAGACCTTGAAAAGGCAGAGTCTGGAACACACTGGACTGAAACTGAGACCATTCTTGTTTGTTCTGCATACTCATGCTCAACCCAAAGATGGAGGAAAATATACATCATGAATTTCCAATAATGAAAGAATAATCACACTCAAGTAAATCTGCTATGTCCATAAAATCCTACAGTAGAGAACCTTTTTAGATATTGTTAGAGAGATATCTGAAGTATGTGGGCACCAGCTATAAATTGCAATGAAATGTAGTAGACTAAACCATGTTGGGAACACTCTTCTTGACAGTGGTTCTCAACCTTGGGAACCCTTTGAAAATTTGCTAATAGCAAAGGGGCTTATTCCTATTAAAAAAATACATATGTTTAGTTACACACAGAATTTTTCAGGAAAATAAAGAACACTTCAAAGCCAGTCATGGACTACTTCTTCACAGTGCTGATCTCTAAATTAAGAGCCCCTGAAAGAACATGGCTTTAAGAAAGCTTATTTCCTTGTGGGTGTGCTACGTGTTATCCATTAATTGGTGACAACTTGATATGCAGAGTTTTCATCTCACAGAATTAATAAAGCAAAGAACAAATTTAGCAAATGAAGACTTGCAATAATCAAAGGTGAGGTCCCAGTTGCCCAGTTCTAAGGTACTGCTAATGGTGCAATATTACTTTCCTTGCCTGTGCTTGATAGAGGTTCTATTCTTTTCTGTCCTGTTTCTCTCTTTGTTTTAATCTTTTTTTAAAAGTTGTGGTAAAACTTACATAACATAAAATTTATCAGCTTAACCTTTTCAAATGTTCAATTTAGTAGCATTAAGTACATTTATTTATGTTCACTGTAGAAAATTTGGAAACTATAAAAAAGAATAAGGAAGAATGTCAAAATTGTTCCTAAACCATGAACCAAGAGATATCTACTATTGAAACTTTGGTGGTTTTCTCCTAGTTTTTCTGCTATATTATATAAATTTATATAAACAAATATATAAATATTATTTAATGTATGTATATATTTATATATAATTTTTTCAAAAAAGTTGGGATTCTATTGTGTATAACTTTATATTCTATTAACATATATAATACCATATGATATTGCTATTGTATCAAGTTATTAAAATTCTTTGTAATGTTTATATAATATTCCATTTTATGGATATAATAATAATAATTTCCCTATTGTTTAATGTTTATTTTCTGTCTGTTATTTATTTATTTATTTATTTATTTTATTTTTTTTTTTTTTGAGACAGAGTCTCACTTTGTTGCCCAGGCTAGAGTGAGTGCCGTGGCGTCAGCCTGGCTCACAGCAACCTCAATCTCCTGGGCTCAGCGATCCTACTGCCTCAGCCTCCCGAGTAGCTGGGACTACAGGCATGCGCCACCATGCCCGGCTAATGTTTTGTATATATATATATTTTAGTTGGTCAATTAATTTCTTTCTATTTTTTTTGGTAGAGACGGGGTCTCGCTCAGGCTGGTTTCGAACTCCTGACCTTGAGCGATCCGCCCGCCTCAGCCTCCCAAAGTGCTAGGATTACAGGCGTGAGCCACCGCGCCCGGCTGTTATTTATTTTTTTAATTTTATTTTAATTTTATTTTTTTTAAAAACATAGTCTCACTCTGTTGCCTGGGCTAGGGTGCTGTGGTGTCAGCCTAGCTCACAGCAACCTCAAACTCCTGGGTTCAAGTGATCCTACTGCCTCAGCCTCCTGAGGTACTCAGGACTGGGACTACAGGCATGTGCCACCATGCCCAGCTAATTTTTTCTATATATTTTTTTAGTTGTCTAGCTAATTGCTTTCTACTTTTTAGTAGAAAGCAATTGCTCTTGCTCAGGCTGGTGTTGAACTTCTGAGCTCCAGTGATCTGCTTGCCTTGGCCTCCCAGAGTGCTAGCATTATAGGCATGAGCCACTGTGCCCGGCCTTCATTATCTATTATAATCCTCTGATGAATATCATTCTACAAAATCTTTATCTACATTGCCAATTTCTTCTTCTTCTTCTTCTTCTTCTTCTTCTTCTTCTTCTTCTTCTTCTTCTTCTTCTTCTTCTTCTTCTTCTTCTTCTTCTTCTTCTTCTTCTTTCTTCTTCTTCTTCTTCTTCTTCTTCTTCTTCTTCTTCTTCTTCTTCTTCTTCTTCTTCTTCTTCTTCTTCTTCTTCTTCTTCTTCTTCTTCTTCTTCTTCTTCTTCTTCTTCTTCTTCTTCTTCTTCGCAGGTTAGTTGTCCTTTATTTATCCCAATTTCCCATAAAATTATCTCTTGATATCGCTGTAATATCATGGTTTAAAGGACTCAAAGTGCCACTAGACATAAGGACCAGAGTTTCTGATTGTAAACCATGATGCTGGGTAAAGTTTGAATGGAAACATTTGATATGGATGGTTAGATGAAAGAGATTCCAAAATGTCACCAATTACTTCTTTTGGATAGATAACTGTGACGATTGGGGCCAAAAGTATGAATTTATGTAAATCTCTTAATATATATTGCAAAGTTACTGGGAATTTGCCACCAATCCATAGTTAGAGAACCTATCTAAGCATATGTTTACCAGCATTGAATATTACCTTTTATTAGTTTTTGTGTATTTATGAGACCAAAAAGATGGTATTTTTGTTTTGCTTTAATTTGTATTCTTATAAGTTTAATGGACCTTTGTATTTCTTCTTCTGTGAGGCATCTCACTCCTCTTTCTTATTTTTTATACTGGAGTATTAATATTTCTTACTGGCTTGTAAGAGCTCTTTGTGAATTAAGTAAATAAATCCTTTGTTATTTTGTTGGAAATACTTTTCTGAATTTGCATTTGCCTTTATTTCTTAAAAATATTTCATAAGCTGGGCTCAGTGTCTCACATGTATAACCTCAGTAGCCCAGTCCAGGAGTTTGAGACTAGCCTGGCCGATATAGTGAGATCCTATCTCTACAAAAAAGTTTTTTTAACTAGCCAGATGTGGTGGTACATACCTTTAATCCCAGATACTAGGGAGGTTGAGGGGGGAGGATTACCTGAGCCCAGGAGTTTGAGGTTACAGTGAACTATGATCATGCCACTGCACTCTAGCCTGGCTAACAGAGCAAGATCCTATTTCTACAAAAAAAAAAAAAAAAAAAGTTTCATGACCTACAGAAGATTTAAATTTTAATAGAATTGAATGTATTAATCTTTTGTGATTTCTTAAGCTGCTATTATGCTTAGAATCCCAAGATGAATAAATTAATTAATTCTTATTATCTTTTAATGTTTCTATTTTTGCCATTAATTTTTTAATCTACCTGAAAGTTATCTTGGTGATTTATGAGATGACAACTTAACTTAGTCTCCCCACCTCACCCCTACTTTGCCCTGACTACCACCAAATGTAGCCAATTTTCCCCAAAAGAACAAATGTTCAATGGTACTTTGGGACACAGCACTGCAATCTTAATAAGATTGATTTAGGCTATTGTTTAAAATTAACAAAATGTGGCAAAACATTTAAATTTTTTAAATTTAAGAATAATTTACTGTTATTAAGGAAACATAATTTTATTCTTAGTTCAGTAACAGTTTCTACCAGGAATGAATTTTCATTTTATTAAATAACTTTTTTAGCCTGTACTGAGATGATAATGAATTTTTTTGGCTTACCCTAATAATGTGATATGTATATATGATTTACTAATGATAAACACCGTTGCATTACAAATCTAAATGCAACTAAATCATGGCAGGTTGTTAGTTTAATATAACTGATTGTTTCAGTTAATTAACATCTTATTTGAGATTTTCTATCCTATTACATAAGTAAAATTGTGCATTGCATTCTTTTAGGTTTTAGCATCAAAGTTATTTTAGTTTCATAAAATTATTTGGATAATTTTCCATATGGATAAAATGTTTCCACCTAATTGCTCTTACATCCACTTTTTATCAAAACTAATATTTTCTCTCTTTTTTCAAAGGACCTCTGAAGTTATCAATTCTTCTATATTTTACATTTATTAATCTCTGTTTTTATCTTTATTAATTCCATACTTCTGTCTTGTACCAGTTTCTTTGGTTGAGTTGTTTTGCTTTTTGTTTTTCGCAGGGGTTTTTGGTACAAAATTCAATACATTTACACAAAAGTGCACAAACATGTACTTAAAGTTCAAATGAAAATCACCAGAGTCAGTTAATTCCATCTGCCTCTTATAAGAAGGAAAAATAGTTCATGCACACTTGAAAAGGCACAACTTCTATTTGTGATGCACAAATTCTAATGTCATGTTTATTAAATCAGACTTAACCAGTAAATCATTCAAACCATCAGAACTCTTGGTTGCAAGTGGCAGACCCCACTTGAACAATCTTAGACCAAAGGAGGATTCATTGACTAGACTGAAGGGAGTTCCTGTTGCTTACAATAAAAAAATTCCGAATTCATTTTAACACATTGTAGGAGAATTTCTCAAGTTTGTTCTCCACATTATTGGTTTATTATTTTGCAGTTTCAGTTTTGTCCTTTACTCCCTTCTATGTAGATTTTAATTTGGCTTTTGCTTTTGGGTTTTCTTAGTTTTTTTAATATTTCGATCAGTTTCTTTTCACAGCTATCTTTTTGTTAGTCTTGTCATTTCTGTTCTTTTCACAAAGAAGCCATGTCCTTAGGCATATTTTGAGGATTTCAAGCAGATATATTGTAACATTTTAATGTGTTTCTTACAGATAATTTTTTCCCTAGAGCCATGTTCTTCCTTTGAATATTAAAAGGTGATGTTTCTTTCTCCATATGCTACAGTATTTTTTCATAGACCCCCAAGTTGAATTTCTTCTGTCTATTCATTTTGGAATTTGGAGGAGGGCACTATTGTTTGAGCCCAGTGTTTGCCAATAGATAGAGTGAATTAAGTGTCCTTTACTGTTCTTAGACCTAAACCTGAAGGTCGAGTTGGTGTGCAAAGTCTTGAATACAGTGTATATTAACTATAGGTGGTACCATTTCCAAAAGGAGAATTTCAAAATGTGGGTAGGTAGCTTAGGTTGTATGGTAGACTGGCAGGCAGAATAATGTCCCCCCTACCCCTGCAGAGATGACCATACCCTAATCCTCTGAACTGAGGTGAATATGTTACTTTCAATGGCAAAGGAAACTTTACAGAGTGATTACATAATGGATCTTGAGATGGAGAGATTTCCAGAATTATCCAGGTAGGCTTAACCTAATCTCTACTCTTAATTCAATCCTTAAAAGCAGAGAACATTTCTACCTTTCCAGGCTACGGTCACAGACATGATCACAGGAGAAGGGTGAGAGAGATGCTACATAAGAAGGACTCAAACAGCTGTTTCTGACTTTGAAGAGGGAGAAAGGTGACCACAATCCAGGGAATGTGGGTGGCCTCTAGAACAGGCCCCTGGGAACAGCCTTCACCCAACAGCCAAGAAGAAAATGAAGTCTATGATTCTACAACCTCAGGAACTGAATTCTGCCAACAACCCAAATGAGCAAGAAACAGATTTTCCTCTAGAGCCTCCAGAAAGAAACCCAGCCTGGCCACACATTGATTTTGGTCTGCTGAAATTCGTGTCAAACTTTTGATCTACTTAAAGAGACAATAATAAATTGTGTTTTATGAAATTTGTGGTAACTGTTATAGAAGCCATAGAAAAAGAATTCGGATTGTCTCCGTGACAGATGAGACAAATTTTAATGTTATGGCAGATTTTAATTTTTAAAGATAACCCAATATTGCCCTTGCCATTCTTCCCATTGAAAAGTGGAATTGCCGGCACCTCAAATCCAGGTGTGTTTAGACTCACTTGTTATCAACAGAATAAGGCAGTTCATGAATGCTGCATGAACTCCAAGCTAAGGTCAGAAAAGGCCATGAAGCTTCCACCTTGTTCCCTGGAGCACTCATAGCTAAGGCCCTGGGCCCTGAGTCTGATAAGCCTAAGGCTACCATGCTGTGTTGAAGTGAAGCCACATGGAGAAGCCCCGTGTACGTGCTCTGTTGGGCAGTCCCAGTCTTTGAGTGCCGCCAGCCCATGTGCCAGATATGTGACTGAAGGAGCATTTAGATGATTCCAGTCCCCAACAGTTGACAGCCTCCCAGTTTTCCAAACTGAAACCCAGATGGTGAGGAGAAGAGACAAGTCATCTTTAACCTTCCCTATCTAATTCCTGGCCACAGAATCTATGAATATAACAAAATGATTATCATTCTATGATGCCAGATTTGGAGTGGTTCATTACACAACATTAATAACTGGAACATAGGAGATACTATTGGAATTAAGTGCTTGAGGGACAGCGAAACCAACTGTCCCACACAAGACAAGAAACCACTTACTCTTGAAAGCCAACAGTGCTCCCATTGAGAAATGTTGCTCTAAGACATTCATATATATCTGCTGCTCTGATGTTGCATTTTTCTCCTACTCTCAACATTGGTTTCTCTAAGTAGTCTGCAATTCTTCTTTGAAGAGCGTAGCATATGAGCAAAATCTATTCACCCAGTGGCCATCTTCCTCATTCTCTTTCTCTTTCTATCCCATTGATAGCACTTTTCATTAGGCAACTAAGAATCCCCAGATTTAACGTGTCGCTGTTCACTTATTCCTCTTTCTGCTGTGTTGCATGCTGAGAATTGTTTCTGAACGCATGGAGAGACTGATGTTAATGAGGTTGGATGGGGGAAAGGGAAGGTGAATGACAGAACTGTAGCTCTCAGTGGCTCAGTTGATGTTTGTTTATGGTCAGTAAAGTACCTGTGTACACTGGAGTTAAATGCAGATAATGAGGGTGTGCTATATTTTTTCCTGGGCTGTTGACATATGTCAGGGATTGTTTCAGAGGGAGAAACTCATGGAAAGCAGTTTAAGAATATGTTTTCAGTCCATCATCATCAATAAAAGAGCTAGTTGAAATTCCACCTGGGCTTTAGCAACTTGTCTTCTCTCATGTTAGGTCCATAGTATAACATGCCAGTTTTTATCCTTTTCTGTAGCTTTGTGACATTTTAACGAGAAATTATAAGGTAGCCTATCAGACATCTCTAGGCAGCCCCTTTGTGAACCCAGATTGTAGGCATGCTTATTTAAAGGCTTTTGCCCTAGGACTATACCTTCAATACTTTACCATAAGATATGAAAGTTAAATGAGAGAATAGTCTGATATATGGAATTTAACTCTACTCCAGTTTTTCAGAAATGCATCTGTTCATGTCTTAAGGCATACATAAATGAATTGATAATTAGATATCAGGGGGAGTTGGCTACATATGTGATACTTATTATGACACTACAGAATTTGGAAGGAATAGCATTATATTTGAAGGAATAGCATTATGTTCTTTAAGTATTTTTGATATAATAGTGTTTCAACTTCTGGTGTTTTGATGTATAAATTAAATTTAAAATGGAATTAATAAATTAAATATAGCATCATATCTAATATCCTTCAAATAGCCAAGTTAAATGGCAAGCTCCGAATTATTCCATATTAATGTATTTTAACTGTGCAGGTAAACACTAAGTTAAAAACATTATCATTGGAGGGTTTGACAAGTCAAAAAGCAAACAGGAAAAAAAAACTCAGTTTGACATGCTCAGGATGCCAATTCATTTATGAGAAAATAGATCCCAACAAAGAACCTTCACTTAAGAAAACTATTGAAATTTGAAACACACACACAGGAATAAAATATCAGCATTATTCTTATTATATCTAAGAAAATAAGTAAATGTGTTTCTTTTTATTTGAATTTCAACATTGCAGACTTTTTAAATGAAAGAAAATTACTTTATCTAGTCACCTGTTAAACATTTAGTTGTACTATGCTGTATATTACTTGAGGTTTCCTTCACAAGATAAAATTTCCAAAGTAATTTTTCTAACTGAACTCATAACTCTTTCACTACCCTCATTCCTGAATATGCATGATTTCCCATTACTGTTTATAATTTGGACTTCTTCTGTCTTTACACTATATGGGCATGAAAGGCTATGTTATACTTGCCATGGGAATCATAATATTTAAGGCCCTTGTGCTTGTAAAATCTTTACCTTTATTATATTACTATAAAGTAGATTTTATATTTTATAGAGGATTGCATATCAAGGTAGCACAATGTTGTACCAATGCATGACCTGAGTTGTTAGTTACATAATGATGTTGTGGCTTATTCTTTCTCTCTCTCTCTCTCTGTTAGATGCAGGGTCTCTCTCTGTCACCCAAGCTGGAGTACAATGGCATGATCATACCTCACTGCAGCCTCAAACTTCTGAGCTCAAGTGATCCTCCTGCCTCAGCTTCCTGAATACCTAGGACTACAGGTGTGTGTCATCACACCTGGCTAATTTTTTTTTTTTAAGAGATGGGGGTCTCGTTATGTTGCTGAGGCTGAGTGTCTTGTTCTTTCAAAGCAGCAGTCAGGGAGCTCATTGTAGTGTCACAGGCAACTTTACTGGCTTGACCAGTCAGCACAGTTGGCTACCTGTGCTTGCTTGACTTCCCTCATTATTCCACATTCTTCAGTCCCCCTCTATATTGGAATTATTCACCCTGTCCTCTGTCATGTGACTTTGCATTGCCTCCCACTAAAGTACGCAGAATATTAACATATTTCCACATAATATTGGTATGGGGCTCAGCCATCTGACTTGCTTCATCCCATAGGATGTGGGCAGAAGTGACAGTGTGCCAGTTTCAGGCCAAAACCGTAAGAGTCCTAGAATGTTTCTCCTTGCTCCTTTGTACTTCTGTCATCTGCCATGAGCGGAACATGAACATGCTCTGTGTGGCTGCTGGTGCGAGAATGAAGAATACATGTGGAACAGACCTGAATCCAACCCAAAGCCTGGAGTCCAGCCTAGCCCAGTTTGGTTAAGCCAAGCCCAAGTGAGATCACGTGAACCACAGCCAACGTGTAATCCCCAAATGAGAAAAATAAATGTTTGTTTTTGTAAGCCATTGAGATATTGGGGTTGTTTGTTATGCAGCATTGTTGCAACAATAGCTAATTAATACCTCTCCCACTGTTGGCACTCAGGCATTTGTCTTCCTGTGTGCAAGCTTAGTGTTTTTGGCTGGCTATTCAAATGAATGGAATCAACTGGAACATGCTGAGGACCAATTGAGACATTTTTACTATAATTTCTCCAGGTTAGCAGAGAGATGTTGCATACCTTCAATGTTCGTATTTCGGTCACCTTTTAAAGGATTTCTAGATGGACATTCAGCCTCCTAAAACTGACTAGTGATTTTGGGGTTCAACTATTTCTGTTGATGGTTGTGACACCCATTCAAACTGTAAAGATTCTGGTGATAGACTCTCTTCCCCTTATATCATGTTTTGAAGTCTTAACACATTTGAGCAAGCATTTGGGGATTGTCATAAATTAGCATGTGACCTTAACCAAGTTTCTTCATTTGAGTGGACTACATATTCCTATCTTATTTTTATGTACTCATATCTGTGGCAGACAGACTCTAGGACAGCATTCAATTATTTGTGTCTCTTGGTACACATGTCCCATGTAATACTCTCCCCTTAAGTGTGGAAGGGATCTGTGACTTGCTTCTAATAAATAGTATATTGTCATCGTAAATGGGTTGTCACTTCCATGATTATGTTACATAAGATGTAACGTCTATCTTGTGAGGAAACTCTCTCTCTCTCTCTCTTGCTGGTTTTGGTGAAGCAAGCTGCTATGTGGTGAGGCCCAAATGGCAAGAAACTGAGGGCAGCTTCCATCTGACAGCCAGCAAGAAAATGAGACCGGCAGTGCTGCCACTGGTAAGGAACTGAATTCTTCCAGCAACCACGTTGGCCTGGAAGCAGATCTTTTCTCCAGGAAAGGCTGGAGATAGACTGCAGCCTCAGCCAACAACTTGACTGCAAGCTCAAGGAGAGAGCCTGAGGCAAAGAACCTCGTTAAGCCTTGTGTAGACCCTTGCATAAACTGTGAGTTTGTAAGTGCCTGTTGTTTTAAGCAGCTAAATTTGTGATTCGTTACCCTACCATAGATAAATAATCCAGTGTTCAACTATATAGCAAGTTGATGATTTCCATAATGTGATATATATTTTCTTTTATTCATTTCAAACATTTATTGACTACCTACCAAACACAAGACATGTCTTAAAACACTGAGGATTCAGAGATGAATAAGACATGCTGCTTGCCCTTGAGGAGCTCATAATCTAGGGAATGCCAGACATTTAAGTAGCTGCTGATAACACATCGGGACAAACACTTTTTAACAGGGATGTTAAATAAATGATATTAGCCATGCTGCTTATTTACACTTTTTTTGGTGCAACATTTTAAGCCCATGCTTGGAAAACATGTAGGGGTCTCATATGGCATAAAGACACTAAAAAATCACTGGTAAAGTATGTTTATTATGGAACCACCTGTGCATACTTGACCAAGAATAAGTAATCAAATGAAAATAATTGCTATCACAGAGAACAAAATCTTCCAGGAAATGACTTTACGTACTTAATTGTGATCATGACTCCATTGTCCTTCCACAAAACTGTTGAAAATCAACTAATAATCTCCCTCCTAAAAGTTCCTTCTTCTTATAGGAGAATGCTTTGAAATATGGTGCTTTCAGAACAAAAGTTAAGACATTTACTGCTGTGCCATGTAGGCATATCAGTGGGCATATCATAGGAGATGTTTGGGCAATACAGAAAAAATACCTTTGTCTTTTCGAAGTCTAAAATCAAGTCCAAAATTTGCTATATTGTATGTGTAAGCATTGAATTTCAATTATTATTGTTATAGCTAGAATAATTTGCTTTTCCTGCAAACTGCTTTTCTGATCAAAACTCCAAGACAATAATAATGCCTATTTTTAAATTGAATGGTTACTGTGTGCTGAATGTCTTATAAGGAATTATCTCATTTAATGCTCACAACAACCTAAGAAGTTAAGGACTCTTATTATCCCCATCTCACAGGTGGAACTGAAACAACAGAGGTTAAGTAACTTAAATAACCTGCTTCATATCTCATCATTAACAAGTAAGGGGAGCTAGGATTTGAACTTCAGCATTACTCCTGAGTCTATCCACTTAACATCTTAGTAGATACTCTCTTCCAATGTCTCTGATTGCTCCACGATCTTTTAGGGACAACTTTCAGCATGGTTGCCCTGGTGATGATCAAAATTATAATGGTGCAAAAATAAGTCTTGCAATGTCAAGGCATTTGACATTCCTCAGGTATCTATAACTGTTGACATCATTTTCTTTAAGGGCAAATGAATTTATTTATTTATTATTTCAGAATTGATCTAGATGATCTTTCATGAGATTCTCCCTATATGAACTTAGCAGAATATAAAACTTTATATATTGTATTAATATTAGGTAGGATATAGAGTATGCAGCTTTAAAACAAGAGAGATAAAATTCAGTGGTTTAAATAAGGTTAAATTTATTTCTCTCTAATTTAAAAGTGCAGTGTGGCAGTCTAGGTTGGGTAAGCAGTTCTCCACAAAGCAAACCCAGTTTCCTCCCATCCAGTTGTTCTGCCCCGCTCTACACATTGGAAGCTGGGTCGTTGCTATAGCTGTGTTCCAAGTGGCAGGAACAGAGAGAGGCAGGGTAGGGCAAGCAATTTTCTTTCAAATAATTAATGTGGAAAATGTACACATTGCTCCCACACTCCATAGATGAAAATGAAGTCACATGGCCACATCCAGCCACAAGGGAGAAAGGGAAATGTAGTCTCCGGACAGATGGCCATGTGCTCAGCTAAAACTCAATCCAATGGAAGAAGAGAAAAATCGATTTGGGAACTGAGGAGCCAGTAGTCTAGCACACATTGGTATGCAGACACTACATATAAATCAATTTATGGTTTTAGCATTTTTTTGGGTACACTCTCTGAAGAATAACGTCACTTTTGTTTTCCATGACTAGGATGAGAATTAAAATGATTTAAAGCCAAATCCTAATATCACTGATCAATTAGGTGAAAGAGTTTCGAAATTATGTATGAGAAGAAAGGTGTATACATGTGCTGGGTAACAGAAGGAATGTAGAGAATATATAAATGTATTGTGTTATCAGCCAAGCATCTCTCCCACCTCTGCCAATAGCCATGACCTTTCTTTAGGAAACTGACTCTTTCCTACTCCTTATGGTTGTTGGTTGTGAGTGTGCATGGTGGGTGCACCTTGCAAATCTCTGCTATGCATATAGCCACCTCCTAAGGAAAGCTGCCCTAAGAAGTTCTCTCTGTATAAAATTACTCAGACTCTGTATGTCCCATAGTATAGATTCCACTGGATGATTCCAGCCCTGGGGCACCAGTCACATGACCTCTTCCTGTGTCTCGCCAGCTGAGAGGTAGTTCAGATCTCTCCCACTGTTGTAATCTCTGAACAATCTCCCCATTGCTTGTTTGGCTCTTAGTTCTTCTATCACCGGTGTAACTCATCCCCTATATCTGATTTTCTCTGCTGTAGATAGTTGAAGTGGTTTCTATGCTCCTGGTTAGACCTTGACTGATAAAATGGCCCATACCTGTGATTTATTACAGTTCTAGCCACATACAAGGACTGACTTGTTGCCTTTTACTCCCAATTGTCAATTCTATCAGAAAGAGAAGCTGATTGTTCTTAAGTTGTTGATGAGGGTTTGGGAATGGGGAGAAAGGAGAGATGATTGAGGGATGGTGGCTGACAGCTCTTATTATGAGCTAGACAAAAAGCCCCAAAGCATCTGTTACAGAATGGAGAGTTGGGTACCTAAATGGCCATGTTATCTCACAAAACTTTTAGTAATTTTTGGTATTACCCTCATAATATTTCTTATCATCTTAATCATCTTTACAGTCAAAATAACTCTTAACAATCTTTCTTAATAACTCTTAAACAATCTTTCTTATTTTCTTGACAGTGAAAGGCTTTAGCTTTTTATCTCTACCTGGTCTTAGTTGCATTTTAATAGGTGGCTCTGGGAGATAAAAAGTTCTTCAAAACCAGAAACCCTCCAAAATTAAATAATTTAGATTTCTTGGTATTACTAATAACTGTGACCTATAGCTGTAGACTGAGAACTAGAAAGAAAGTCCTAGAATGGGGCTGCATTTCAGTTCCGGTCCTTAGAGAAGCAAACTTCCAGATAGTATTGGACATGCAAGAACTTTATTGAGTGAACACCAATGAAGGATAAAGGGAAGGAAGCAGGAGCCAGTGTGTGTGTGTGTGTGTGTGTGTGTGTGTGTGTGTGTGTGTAGACTTCAGACTACAGTGCAGGTCTGTTACCTGGGAAAGCAAAGGGGGAAGGAAAGAAGACTGTTTAAGAAGAGCCTTAGAGTGTGGCATAGTTCTAAGAAAGTTTTGGCCATGCCACCATGGAATCCATGAGCACAGCTTCTCATTAGAGGAATCTTGCATTTCTTGAGAACTGGCCTTCACTAATACCCCTGCTGTGCTCAATTGTTAGGGGAAGTGTGGCCTCCCTTGGTGTTGGGATTCAGTGGGGCAGCTGCTGAGGCTGAAAGTCAACTATGCTCCTTGCAGCAGATCTGAGTGGGGTATTTCCATGGATGATGCATAGGATAGCAAAGGGTCAGATAATTCTTCATGCCAGTCCCACAAACAGCCCATGCTTACCACAACCCTTTCACTTTCCGCTGTACAATGCCATACTACAGGATGTACATATTATTATTATGTTTGTCTCGGCCACCATGGAAATTTCAGGATCTAATGATGGCCTTTTTACCCGGGTGAGTTGAATGGAGTGGAGGAGAAAAGAGCCATGAGAGGGGATATGGTTGGTGGCCTGGCCAGAGTAGTCCCAGAGTGGCCAGCCTCATGGGCAGAGGCCTAGGAGAGAGCTAGTCCTTGGGAAAGGCTGTCCCCTCAGCTTTGACCTTTCCTAGAGAACATTTGCATTTTCTGTGCTCCATTTTGTGTCATGCCTCAAGACAGAGAATGCATATAGATGCCAAAGCAGAGAATAAACTAGCACGTAAGTTACTGTAGCACCGAATGTCACACTGTTACTTTTCTAAGAATGCTGATGTTCAAATTTAATTTTTCTACCTTAAACATGTGAATTCTATTACAAGTTAGCATAACTAAAAGTGAATTTTTATACAATGTTTATATTTTATAGGGTTATTAATCATCAGCTTTATTACATTTGTTTCTTTTCCTTAGATTAGACTGTAGGCCACTCTCTGCCTTGTCAGGGCGCTTCATATCTACCGAGGATCAATAGACCCCTCAGGTTGTCTCCTGGGGAGTAAGAACATGAGAGATCAGAGAGAACCTGGATCCCTAGCGCTACTGTTGTGGCCTAAAGGAAGGGGTCATTGCTCTGGCTCCCTATGAGGCCAACTGGGCCTCACCAGAAGCAGGCGACAGGAGATGACTGGGCTATTCTCCCACATCTCCTTACTTCTTGCCTGACAATAAACCTCTAAGGTAATCTGGGTGCCTGAGTGACCCTTCTCTGTAACGAGGAAGAAACTGATTAATCCTCAGATGATGAGGATCTGAGGTGAGAAACATCTCCCGAGGCTTGAACAGGAAGCCTGTTACTGGGTGACTGAATATTGTAGGATATAAAGGAGTCAAGGGAGTCTTCCAGGTTTTCTGCTTGGGGCACTGGGGGGATGAATGCACAACCAGTGGGGGTAAAGGACACAGGAAAAAGGTCAAGTTTGGAAGGAGTGTGAAAGACTCAACTGAAGCAGATTGAGTTTGAGGTACCCGTGGGACCATTTGGGACACACCTCTAGCAGGCAGCTGGATAAAGAGGTCTATTCTGGTTATTTATTGATACCTAATAAACTATCACAAAACTTGGTGGCTCAACACTGTGGTACCCAACCCCCAGGGCCACAGCCCAGTACTGGCGACACCTGTTGAGAATCTGGCCGTGTATCACCACCTGAGCTCTGACGTACCCACTCCCTCCCATCCGTGGAAAACTTATCTTCCATGAAACTGGTGCCAAAAACGTTGGGGACTGGTGGCTTAACACAAATATATTATTTATTTTCCCATATTTCTGCAATTTGGGCATGGTGGAGAACAGCTCATCTTTGCTCTACGTGAGTGGTGTCAGTTGGGGTAGCTTGACTAAGGCTGGGAATTCCAATTCCAAGATGGCCTCACCCACATGCATGGCAGGTTGGCATTGACTGTTCACTGGGAACACAGCTGGGGATGTTGGGCAGCAGGGGCCTCAGTTTTTCCCCATTTGGCCACTCCAGGTGGCTAGGTTGGCCTTCTCACTATGTGGTGGTTTCTGGGTAGTTGGATTTCTTATGTGATGCTTTCTCCAAAGGGCAAAAATGAAAGCTGCTATCAAAGATAAAAACTGAACAAGTAAGGAAGTAGATTTTATTCAGGCAATTGCAATAGGTAGAGTACACTCCAGATTGGAAGACTAGTGCACCTTAGCAGGGTGGTTTTGCCTTATATTATTATTATTATTATAGTCATTCTTTTCTTTTTTCTTTTCTTTTCTTTTCTTTTCTTTTCTTTTCTTTTCTTTTCTTTTCTTTTCTTTTCTTTTCTTTTCTTTTCTTTTCTTTTCTTTTCAGAGATAGGGTCTTGCTCTTGCTCAGGCTGGTCTTGAACTCCTGAGCTCAAACGATCCTTCTGCCTCGGCCTCCCAGAGTGCTAGGATTACAGGCGTGAGCCACCACATGGGCCTGATAGTTATTATTTTAGAGATAGGGTCTTTCTATGTTGCCCAGGCTGGTCTCAAACTCCTGGGCTCAAGGGATGCTCCTGCCTCATGCTCCCCTTCCACATAACTGGGACTACAGGTATGCACCACTGTGCCTGGCTGCCTTAGACTTTTTTTTCTTTCTTTTTTTGTTTTTTTAAAGAAAATGGTGTAGAAGACATACTTTTATAGGGAATTATATAGAGGTGAGATGATGACAAATGGGATTGTTTTTGTAATCAGAAGAGGTCTCAGCCAGGAAATACTTATTCCTGTGTCCAGCTAATTTTAAGGGGACAGTACTAATCCTGGCTAATCATGCAGGAGACAAAGAACAGGAAGCTGAAGGGTGTCTGAACTTGCCAACAGGTTCAGGCAAAAAGGGAAAGGTCTTGGCCTTGTCACAGGTCATCAGTCTTGTGAGAAAGAGTGGACAATGAGTCTCATTTAAGTAATGTAGAGAAGGGGAGTTCTTTGTGGTAAACCATTCCTCGCAACACAAAAGGTGGTGGGACTGCTTTACCATCTCTGTTTTATGGACTCCAATAAAGTTGAAAGCTGTCACTGCAAAGTCTCTTAAGACCTAGGCCTAGGAGAAGCAGGGAGCCATTTTTGCCATATTCTATTGTTTAAAGCAGGTTTAAAGCAAGTCCAGCCCAGATTAAAGGGGAAGAGGATCATACAAGGGCGTGAATACTGGGAGGCATGGTTCATTGCGGTCCACCAAAATAAGTCTACCACAGAGCTTTGGACTGAATGTATAGTATGGAATTCCATTAGTATAATCTCTGTGGTAGCTGAAACTATGGGGTGGGATCACTCGATGGGGAGACACAGTGGTAAATGCAGAAAAGAATCCATTAACTTTGCAAACATGAGAATGATGTCCTGAGGGTTATGATTTTCCTACTTTCTCATTGCCCTTGTTAATAGTGTTTCTTTTTTTTTAGACACAGGGTCTCCTTTGAATTCCTGGGCTCAAGTGATCCTCTCACCTTGGCCTCCCAAAGTGCTGGGATTACAGATGTCAGCCAATATTGTTTCTTAATATATTAATACATCCATTCTACTATTTTCAGTGATTTTTTTGCTAGTCCTGTTTCTTGATCATCCTCTCAGCATTCACCAGTTTAACAGTAATGTTTACTGGTCTATGCAGAACTCCCAAATAGGGAATTTTTACATTTCATTTATTTGCCCTGATTGAATCTGGCCAGAGGCACTAACTTAACCCATTCAGCTTTTATAACGGGGAAGGGGTAACAGAAAACAAGGGGATCCCTGTGTGGAGTGTTTGTCCATGAACAAAGGTCTCCCACACAGGAACCTCCCTCTGAAGCTAACTAACTTTGGGATGTTTGACTTGGTTTCCTTTTTCTGGACTCAACAGTATCAATTTCCTTTAGAGCTCTTTGTGAAGATAGGCTAATAAAAGACCATAAATCTTTTTTACTAGGTGAAGCCTTTACCACTCTAATTAGCATTACCATTCAAAGGCTTTCATATTGAGGAAACAAACACCAGCATTCCACGTGCTTGGGTTAAAGGGAGTCTTAAATCACGATTAAGCAGAGACTGAGGGCAACAAGACAAGGAATTTGAAGTAGCCTGAGTTCTGATAGTTATCAGGCCTTTATGGAGATACCACAATGCTGAAGACAGGAAGACAGTGTCCAAGGTGAACAGCAAAAGATAAAGCCAACTCTAGTATTGTGGATTTGTAAAAAAAACAACAACAAAAAAACAAAACCAAAACCAAACTTTTATTTACCTATGGATTAGATTATAAAGCAGGTCTGCACAAAGCGCTTGTGACTCCCCCAAAGCGGAGTTGGGTAAGTTTCCGAAAGAAAGTGACAGATGAACTGGGTCTGAAGTCTACTCAGTTACAGAAAAATGTCGAATGTAAGGCCATTTACATGCAACAAGGCAAAGTAAATTCCTGGGGCAGGAGGGCCAGGCTCTCAGGGAGGGTCCCAGAGCCTGATTTCTCTCTTTCTCAGTCCCACCCCAGGAAGGTGGTGGTAGGTGTGGGGCTCCGACTATGACCCAGTAGTGGGTTCCCAGCTGCGCGCCAAAAGGGAGAGGGAGACAGCCCTCACGCGCATGCGCCAGGAGGCCGGCCGGCTCGGCAGCGGAGAGCTCCGTCCGTGGCTCACTCCCCACCTACTAGCGTCTCGCGCCTCGCGGGCTCCAGAAACCTGGACCGGAGAGCGAGCGCGTCGCGCGCCCGCGCAGTCTCCAGGCCCCGAGCGGGCGCCTGCGCACGAGCTTCCCGGGAGCGCGGGCTGCGGGGTTATTAGAGGTGGAGCGCGGGGAGGGCGCGCGGCAGGAGGCTGCCGCCGTTACGGCGCGAGCGTGGTCACGTGGCCGCTGGTCACCGCCGCCACCCCCTCCCACCCTGTTCTCTTTCAGGTCGGGCCGGGCCCGGCCGGTTCCGCGAGCGCCTGGCAGACTGAGGGAGAGAGAGAGAAAGAGGAGGGGAGGAGGAGGAGGATTCAGGGAGTAGGAGCTGGGGAGCACTTCCGCGCCACAGGTAAAACAAAATGATGATAATCATAAAAAAGCCCGAGCCCCCACCCCGAGCGCCTCCGCCTTCCTCCAGTGCAGCCTCCACATGCAGTCGCTCCCGCCCCGGCGTCCCCCTCAGCCTCTCAGGACGGTGCCGCCTCCCCTCGCGCCGCCGCCGCCGCCGCTGCCGCCTCCCGGGAAGGCAGGCCCAAGGCTGCCGCCGCCGCCGCCACCACCCGTTTTAGCGCTTCCCAGAGCCGGCGTGGGGGTTGGGTGGCTCCCTCAGCACCGGGGCGGGCAGGGCGAGGTGGCTGCTGCCTGCCTGCCTTCCCTCCCTTCCCCAAGAGGTCGCGATCTACGCTGGAAGGCCAGCTGCAGCGAGAGGGTAGAGCCTGGCGCCTGGCTTAGGGCTCAACTTCCTGCTTGGTAAATTTCCCTGTTCATTTCAGCCCCGGGCAGCAGGCTTCCTTCACTGGCCGGAAGCGAGTCGGGCCCGGAATCCTGGAACCTTCTAAGTTGTAGCCTTTAGGAGAGAGAAGCCTTACCTTCACTTTTGGGGACCGGAAATGCCTTGTTTTTAGTACGACTTAAGTGTATTCACCTGTAAGGACGTGAGGCCTTTCGGGATATGAAGAAAAACTTTGCACAGGATGAAAGTTGGTTCCCCGCATCTGTACCCCACCTCACTACTTTTCCTGGAAAACCTAACACAGACAGACCTTCCAAAGCGATGTTCGATTCTACAAGTGACCCAGAGTTTGTTCCATAGTAGTTATTAAATAGTTTTAATTCCCAGAATATCATCTGTGTTTAAAGTTAACATCTTCTAGATTTTTTCCTAAATAGTGACTTTCTGGAAAGAGTTCATTTGTCAATTCTGAATTGGGCTAAATCCCGAAATTTTAACATGCAGGTTTCACACCTTTGGGTCAGATTGCGCTGGAATTTCTAGACCCAGTCATTCTTTTGTACTCTTTGTACATCAAAATAAAGTCCCAATAAAACTATAAATTATTGTGTTACATAAAATAAAGCAAAGAAGCATTAAAGTAGGCATTGCTGAAAAATCTTTGAACATTTTTGCTATAAGTGGCAAAGGAATTCATTTATATATTGGTTTTTCTCTTTGGGCTTTTCTGATTCCGTGTCTTGGTAATTTTCTTATCTCTGAATTCATTTGTAAACTTGAGCATTTTTAATTTTACATCTATCTGCAGTAGTGTTTTAGAGTAGTGCTCAAACCTTAATGTGGGTAGAAATCACTTGTTAAAAATACATATTCTGATTCAGTAGATTTGTGATGCAGCTTGATATTCTGCATTTCTAAGAAGCTCCTATGCGCTGTCAGACGTGGAGCCATCCTTGAGTAACAAGGATGTAGATAACTATTGTGCAAATAAATAAAGTGATGTATTTATCAATGAATATGTTCCTTTTAATAATTCATTCCAGGTGGAGAGGTGGCTTAGGAGAAGGGGCAAATGGCCTGGTATACTGAGAAAATTTGTCTAAGGAGCTCCCTTATGCATAGTGCGCAGGCCAAGTCTAGATCCCAGGGGGAGGGGCTAGGAAGAGTGCAAATACCATCTTTGTAGGGTATGCCTGTGCCTGCTTCACCTGGCCTGTGAATTTTCCCATAGAAGTTTTGTGTACTTCTATCCAAAAGACTTGCTCAGCTATGAGTAAGTGGGTTTTATCAACATGTACTCTAAGAATCTTGTGGCTGTGAATGTACTGATGGGATGAAAGTTTCTTTTATTGGTAGAAGTATTGAGTGTGTGCTCTCTTTTACTTAAATTTGGCCTGTTGAGTTGTGCAGTCCTGAGCCTTGGAAGGAAATATGCAAACAGTTGAGAGTCATACTTACTGCCTGTGTCCTAACTGGATTCAGATTTTTTTCTAATGTAAATTAAAAAGGTTAGAAGTGTCTTCCATAACCTCATATACTTTATGTACATGAAAATAGTTGTACTTAACTTTTAAAGAATTTTATGGAAATATAACATCAACTACTTTTAGTATCTTAATTTTTATAGTCTTCATTCTAGTTCATTGCTTTACCTTTGTCTCTTCATTACTTTACCTTTGTTTCTTCATATTTATTAAATAATGTTTTTGACAGTACGTTTGAAGCACTTAGTAAGTGCCAGGCACTGTTCTAAGTGCTTTACATGCCTTAACTCATTTAATCCTTACAACAACCTTTAAGAATACTGAAGCAGAGAGAGGGTAAATCATATGCCCTGGTTTACACAACTAACACAGAGCTGGGATTCTGGCTGGTTGACTCCACAGTCCATACTCTTAACAATCTTCTATATGTCACCTTATTAATTTAATATTTAGAAAGTAAATTAAGAATATTCTTATGAATTCCTTTTTCCTAGTAGTGTTGAGAATTATAAGCTTTACTTTCATTTTAAAAGGCAAATTTTTCATCCTTTTATTTTCCCCATTTTATTCCACTCTAAAATGAAAAACCTCAATGCTTGTAATCATTTCTGAATGAGATAATGACATTTGTGAAATTTTATTTTCCTTGCACTTGTTTGCTGGACTAGTCATTTTCTATGTCAATGTTAAATGTAAAAGATCTATTTCCTTTTAACTCTGCAAGTTTCTCAGTCTCTCATTTCCTGCCTGTGCCTGCCCTCCACCCACCCACACATACGTGGTAGATTTATTCTATATTTGTTATCCTAACACTTAGGTTTAGGGATTGACTGGGATGCTGACTTTTTATGTGGGCAATAAGAACAATATTTTAACACTGAAACATTAAGGGCGACCTCAGAATAAAGGATCTTTTAAGTTGAATACTTTGTGTTTAATACAAAATTAAGATATCATCCTCCCCCCAACTTCCTGTTTGTCTCAGACCACTAAAATCTTTGTCCTATTTTCAGCACCAGTCTGAGACGTGGTGCTTAAACACTGTTCTAAGACATTTCTCTCAACATGGATAGATGACTGGAATGACAGTACATAAAGTGTATTTACCAGAACTTGAGATGTGTGAGGTTGTGGGGTGATGGCAGAGGTCCCCAACTTTATTGACACCAGGGATCGGTTTCATGGAAGACAATTTTTCCAGGAACAAGGGGTAGGGAGCGAAGCTCAGGTGGGTGATGAGAGCCATGGAGAGCAACTGTAAGTACTGATGAAGCTTTTTCCCTTGCTTGTGGTTCACCTCCTGCTAGGCATCCTCCCTTCCTAAGTTTCATGAAAGGCAATTTTTGGTGGGGAGGGGAGGAAGGGGAAGGTAGGCCTGGCATGGTGGAGCTCTAGGGCCCTTGTCCTATTGTGGACCAATACTGGTCAGTGGCCCGGGGGTTGGGGACCGCAGGGTGATGGGATGGGAGGCAGTGGGGGAGAGGGGAGGGAGGATATTGGGGGGAGGGCCTATCGGTTCCTTCTAATAGCATCAATTGTCTATTACTGAGATAATGATGAGTTTGGGAAGGAAGGAAGTATAACAACAAATCTCAGTTGTAAATGTTTTCTCAGAAACACATTAGTGTTTAGGAAAATGTTTATTCTACAAATATTATACAAACATTTAAAAATAATGCCTGTACAAGGATTATCTGTTAGAATTGTCCAAATTCTCCCTTTTGCTCTCTTTGAATATTAGGGTAGTAGTTGAAGCCTTTGCTACATGTTCACTTGATGGCTTTTTCATTTTTTACCCTGAATTGTGCTGTGGGGTACCTGGTCCCACCAGCTCTGCTATGCTTTCTGGGCCTCACAGCTGAGTGGCCAAGTCATTACTTATTGTAAACGTAAGACAGCATTTGTTGCACATCCAAATAGTGGAAACCTTCTAATTGGTATTTTCATTAATAACTTTAATATTTTTATAAATTCTGTATCATGATATCTGTTATAATGCCATGTTGGTCAGTTACTTAGCCTCACAGTGCCTTACTTTTCTCATCTTTAAAATCGGAATAACGACCTCATAGGGTGTTTTCAGAATAAAATGACTGGGTGTGTGGGGTGTGTATAAAATGCTAATGCTATCAGATAGGTGTTAGAAATTATGTTCTAGTATGGATAATCCACAGGGTGGTTGATCATATCCATATAATTGAGACTGACTATATTTTTGGAAATTGTAAATTTATTTGGGGTAAGGCAATGAGGGCCAAGAAAACAAAGTTTGCAGTTTTGGATAAAAACACAAAATTGGTATAATAATGCTCTTACTCCTTTGGGAAAATTAAGTATGTATAAATATGATTTGACAGCTCAGATCTTTCAAAACAGGGAAATAGGGCAGTTGAAAATTTTTAACCAATCCTTTCACACCACCACCACAGACATTTTTTAAGGATATAGTGTGTGAAGCCTAGAACAAGATCATCTTTTTTTTCTGAAGGCTTCTCCTGCTATGCCTTTTACCCACCTCAGCTGACTCATTTGTTCCTTAAAATAATTCATCTTTCTTTACATCTAACACACCTGGTCTATGGACCTTTATCGAAAACCCATGGTAGCATATGTGTCTCAAGTAAAAATGTCTTGGAATTTAGAAAGTTAAGATGGCGTATATGCTGAATATCATGAAACCTGTGGGTTGGAGCAATCACCTCATAATTAGATTAGATTAGATTAATCTAATCATAATTAGATTAGATTAATAATTATTATCAATAATTATTAATTATTAATTAATTATCACCTCACACATTAGATTTCCCAGCAAAATTATACATATCTATGCCAATTAGAATAACAAAGACTATAAAAAGCCTCACATTAGTTCAGGTTTTGTTTACAACTTAGAAAATAATTTTGGTTTTCAGAGTTTGGTTTTTGGATTTTTGGAAATGAAGATAAGAGTTTGGGTCTGTGTGTATGTATATATATGTTTTATAATTTTATATCTAATTATCATAGTTCCCATCTTCTCTGCTAGACAGAACTCCTAGAACATAGGGCTTGGCATACAGTAGATGCTCATTAATCAACCACTAGTTTGAATGAAAAAAAATCTTAAGATAATGCCATTCAGCCATTGTTCAATGCTGCATGTGGTTTCTGTGGCTGACTTGATGAAAATATTTTGTAATTGCAAATTTATCATTTTTCTTAACTCAGTTGTCCAGAAAAAATTGTTACTAGTTTACTTTTATGAAACAAAATAATCTTAAGAGATTTGAAATAGGCATTATAGATGATTACAAGTTATTATAAATTTTTGTTAAGACAATAGTACTTATCTTTTTTGCTGGTCATGAACCCTACATGTCGAAGAATGACTGACTTTGTAAAATTGGTTGAATGTAATTTTATATGATCACTTATTGCAGGCTAGCTGTAGTATGTATGTCTGAAGAAAATCCTGCTGTGGGTGCATATATTAATTAGATCCAGTAGTCACATTATGGTAGTTTGGTCTGCCATTAGAAAAAGCCCCTTTTTTACTATTATAAAAAGTAATGCCTATTGTGGAAATTTCATAGAAATGAATGATCAAAAATAATTACCTACACTGTTGAGAATTTCTTAAAGTTGTTTTCAGGGCTATCTTGCCTTGAGAGATGCTGAAAAACAAATACCAGTTTTGTACTGCAAGTATTAGTTTAGAAAGTCCAGTAATAGGCATTGGTTAACAGGAGTGTTTTATCTCCCAGAGTTACTGAGTTACTAAACTTTTTGTCTGTAAGTTAGATAAAAATGTTGAACTAAAAGTAATTAGACACCCACTTCTAATTAGTGAATCTTCAGAATAATTAGACCAGTGAGAATCAAACCCCCACTTTTGATGTAACTACCTTGGAGAAGTTCCATTGGAGAGGAACGGGTCCCACTTTCTGATGGAGTTGGGGTGACACACACTGCAAGAAGACTGAGCCAGGTCATAAGTTCTGTCTGCAGAGGTGTGCATTCTACTTGCTGATAACAAGTGGGTGTCAACCCCTTTAGAGTTTCCCATGACAGGTAACTTTGGAGGTGTCCCAGTAGCTACCTACCAGAAATCCAAGAGGAATTATTAATACTAACATGACATCTCTTGCCCTCCTAGGGTAAAGTAGTGGATTGATTGCCTTGCATATCTGGTGAAGCTTGGGGAACAAGATTGGAGAGGTAGAGTTGTTAGGAGATGAGCCGGTGGTATTGCTATTTCTCTGTTTGTCTACTGCATGTATTACACTAGACTTCTTTTACTTCCAATAGGAATGAGAGTCTTACGGTAAAAATACTCATTTTGATAAGTAGATGCCAGTGGCTTAGAGAGCCCTGGATAAATTGCTTTCCCACCCACCTTCATTTCTCCAAGATAGGGGTTAATTTTAATCTCTTTACCTTGGGGGCAGTGTGTGTAGATATATATAGATCTACTTTTTAAAAACTGAAAATGGATTTATGTTATTTTGTTGTTTGCATTTGTTTTTCATTTGATATTTTATGATATTATTCATGTCATTACTTTTCCAAATAACTTTTAGTGGCTGCATACTAGTTCATTGTATGAATGTGCTGTAAGTAGTTCCTCCATTCTTAGACAATCTTTATGACAGGTAATGCTACTTTGAACGTTATTGTAGCTAATATCCCTTTGTGCGTATGCATTGTTTAGGAAAAAATTGTTGTGAGTGGAATTACTAGGTCAAAAGATCTGCCCATGTTTTGCAGTTTTGATACAAATGGCCAAATTGCCCACCAGAAAGATTATACTTTTTTACCTTTACTACAAAGCCATTTGAGAGGCCTTGTACTTGCCATTATTAAGTATCAATCATTTTTTCTTTATTTGAACAGCTTTACTCGGGTTTAATTGACTTTATACTTCCCTTCTCTTGCCTTCTTATAGGTTTTAACATTTTATGTAGTTAAATCTTGCTCTTCCTTTAGATATCTTGTGTAGATAGGCTTTTCCTGCCATATGTTCATATGGTGATTAATTTGTGTTTTTTCAACTGTTTTCATACTTTCATTTTCAACTTTAGGTTTTGCAATTATTCCAGAACATGTTTAATTGTATAGTGTGAGGTAGAGGGTCTTAAAACTTTTGGTTAGCCAGTTTCCTTAATACTACTTAAAGAATGATCTCCTTTTCTGTGGATGTCAGAGACATTATCATTTGGTCTTCTGTTTTGTCCCACTATATTTTATTTTATTGTTGTGAATGGGATTTCTTTTTCTCTCTTTCTCATTCTCTCTTTTTCTTTAAAGTTTACATATATATATATAGACACACAGTATGTAAAAAATACATATATTTTCATACCTGACTATTGCTGGTAAATAGAACTACCAATTTTTTTGTATATATTTATTTTGTAACCAGTCATTTTATGAATCTCTTATTCATTATAATGGTTTTTTGATTAATTCTCTTATTTTTTCCAGGTAGATAATTATATCATATGGAGCCAGCCATTTTTTTGTAAGGGTTTTTTCATGATTACTTTTCACTTATGGAACCTGTGCTGGAATGATTTTCTTAATTTCATTAATTTGAAACATGTTTTAATATGGTACCTATGTAATTTGATCTATTTAGGTCTCAAAAGAGTTTTAAAATATCTGGAAAACCACTCCACCAAATGATCTCTAAGGACCCTTCTAGTTCAGAAGTTTTGTGACTTTTTGTCAGAAGACTCCTGGTAATTTACATAGTTCTCTGGTACTTTAAGTTAAAGTGCCTCCAACTTCCTTATGTAACTGTGGTTGTCTAGCTCCACCCCCCCTATGCAATTACTCTGAGGTTTTACACTTTTATCTCCTTAGAGCTTGAAGAGCTTTTCTTTGTTTTTGGCAGAGAGTAAAAGACAGGCTGGGCAAAGTGGCTCATACCTGTAATCCTAGCACTTTGGAGTGCTGGGATGGGAGGATTGCTTGAGGCCATGAATTTGAGACCAGCTTGAGCAACACAGTAAGACCCACGTCCATAAAACGTAGAAAAATTAGCCAGGCCTGGTGGTATGTCCCTGTAGTCTCAGCTACACAGGAGGCTGAGACAGGTGTATTGTTGGAGCCCAGGAGTTGGAGGCTGAGGTGAGCTATGATGAGATCACTGCACTCTAGTCAGGACAACAGAGTGAGACCCTGTCTCCAAACAAAGAAACAAAAACCCCAAACTAAAAGACTACAGAGTTCAGAATTTGCAACATTGTGTCTCTTGTTTACAGTATCACCTCTCATGATTTTCCTCATCTGGTTAGGTCCTTATGTTGAGTTTTCTTTTCAAGCTATGTCTCTGCCCTAGACTTCTTAAAGTTCTCCATGCCAAATTCTGTAATTGTCAAGACTAAGTGTAATGGAAGCCATTGGGAAATGTTAAAGAGACTTGGCTGCAGTGAAGGCAGGACATAATAGAAGAGGTAGGAATGGAGAAGTGCCTGCTATGTGAACTCTTCTTTCTCTGGCCTGCTTTCTACTTTATGATTATCTTTCTGGGCTCCTTTGACTCTGCCCTCTGATTAATTTTCTGGCTTCCTATTTATTTTATGGATTTACTTTCTTTTGTTTCAAAGAACATTTCCTTTCCTGCTTTATACTTTGATCAGGAATACAGATGCTTCCCACTAGTATTAGTCCTAATATCAGTCCTGATCAGTCCTTCTAATATCCTTCCTTCTTGTTGTAAAATTATCTGCAAAATGCCCTGACCAGTGGTAGTCATGCATTCTACCTTGCAAAATGTTGATAAAATTTGAGTTTCCTCATAACATAAAACTACTGATATGGACATTAATGAAATGAGAGAGATTTTTTTGTAAAGACATTGTCAGAGAAGTACAGAGTAGTAACTGAGTGGTTGAGGATTACAAAGAAGATAGTGATGGATTAATGTTACAAAGAGAGAAAAAGCTTCTGAATAGTCTGTTATCTTAGATCTCCAACCTAGACTCTGAGCTTTTAGATCTGCATATACGATTGCTCACTGGATAAGTACATTAAGTACTGGATAAGAACATTAAGTGAAATTTTAAAAAGTGACCTTTATTCCTACCTGTCTTAAATAGTTTTACTTAATGTTTTACATTGTTATTCATATGGTTTCTTAATTTTTAAATTTTAATTGTGTATGTAACTCTTAATTTTAATTAGGTTTGAATTCTGTTTTTTAAATTTCATCTTTCATAAATGCTCATTTACTGATATTGTTACCTTAAGCATATTTCTGGAATTGGGAATATTGTATCAAAGGGTATGTACAATTTAGATGTTGGTATTTATTGCCAAACTGCTTTATATAGAAAGATAAATATTAATTTATACCCCAACTATTAGTGCAGGAGAGGACTCATTTGTTCATAACCTTGCAACTAGGGGTTATTGTAAATCATCATTTTTGGTCAATCTATTTATTGGCAAAAATTAATAGATTGCCTTTTATTTATTTTTTTGAGATAGGATCTTTCTCTGTTGCCCAGGCTGGAGTGCAGTGGTGTCATAGATTGTATTTATTCTTATTTATGTCCTTAATGCCTATTTAAACCCCTTGTTTATTTTTGGGGTGTTCACTTATTTTTCTTACTGATTTTCAAGAGCTCTTTGGATATTGTAGCTTTAACTTGTTGCCTATTATATATAGTAAATATTCCCAACTTTGTTTTTAAATTTTGCTTATAGATTTTTTTTATTCTTAGGAAGAGCCATTAAATTTTTATTTAGTCCCATATATTACTCTCTTACTTTATGGCTTTGGTTTTGGGATAATGTTGGAAAGATTTTCCCTGTTCCAAGGTAATAAAACTGTTAACACTTAATTGCTATTAAATTTTTATGTTTTCATTTTTTTATATTTAAATCTTTGACCCATCTGGAAAGATTTTTTTTTGTATGGAGATAGTAAGGATCCACGTTTATTTTCCAAATGGCTAGACAACTTTTGCAGCATCATTTATTGAATAACTCATCTTTTTTTTAAACACTAATTCGAAATACCACCTTTATTACATTCTGAGTGCCCATATGTTCTTAGATGTATTAATATTTCTGGAGTCTTGGTTTTATTCCATTGAGCTATTTGTCTCTTTATGTGTTAGTAGTGCTTTCCTGTAGCTCTTAGTACATTATAATATCTGAGTAGGACCAGACATACTTTATTTTTCTCTTTCTGAATTTTGTCAGCTGGTTTCCCATATTTATTGTCATGATTTTGATAGTTTTTTAGTTGATTCTCTTTGTTTTTTTATATAGAAAATACAAACGTTGGTGAACATTACTGCTTCCTTTCTAATATTTATAACTTTTATTTAATTTGCTTATCTAATTCCTATGGCTACCACTTTCAGAATGATTTTGATTAATAGTGATGGCAGCCAGGCCCCTTGTTTTCTGGGCTGGAATGTCCAGTGGTCTCAGGAAACACCTCTTCCCCAGCCTTGCAGGGCAGGCTACGCCCTTGGAGGCAGGAGGCAAGGAGAAAAGTCACTTTTTCCATGTGACTGGAGTGAATCTGTGGGACCTTGGAACTAAGGTTTAAACAGACTGTTTAATCAGACCAGTGGGTTGGTTTTGATCATCTGATAAAAACATAACACTAGGGCTCGCCTTTGGTGTCCAGGCTGCTGCCAGTTGTTGGGCTTGTGGTCTGGGAAGGAAAATCTTGACTAGAGTCCTTAGCAATTTCACCAATTGACACCCCCCACCTGGAGCTGCCTTGCAATTGTGGCAACAGAGAATAACATATTAGCAGCTTTCTGCTAGCAGCAGATCATGCAACCACACAGGTATATGCTTTCAGGCTTGCAAGTACCTGTTGCTCTTCTTACCCCACCTAAAGTGGCAACAGGGCTCAAGTAACCCTTGGGAGTGACAAGATATTTCCCAAAGATTGGGGCACTGGTGTACCCCATTTGGGGGTTTAGCGCCCAATACAAAGGTATTAGAATACCTTGATAATCAACTTCTCCATGCAAACTACAAGCAACAAAAGAGAGGATAACTTCATAGCCCAAAACAGTGCCTTCCATCTCAAACTAGTGGAGGGCAGCGGAGTCATTCACAGAAGGGTCATTTACCACCTAGGAGACTAAGCAAGGAGTCCAAACTTATTAATCTTCTTTGGCAAGAGGTGATGACAACAGGACAGAGACCACCCAACAGCCCAAAATACCTCTAAGTCAATACAGGACCAGAGCACATCTCTCCAGCACTGGCAAGGAATGGATCACACAGAGGAATCTCAGAACTTGAAGATAATGCCTATGGGCTAAACAAATCGGACGAACAAAAAGAAGACAGAAACAAGAGACAAGACCAAAATGTACAAGAAATGTGGGATTGTGTAAAGAAGCCAAACATAAGAATCATTGGCATCTCTGAGAGAGAAGAAAATACACAAGGGCTGGAAAACTTGTTTCATGGAATACTGAAGGATAATATGCCTGACCTGACCATAAATCTAGACATCCAGATACAAGAAGCACACAGAACTCCTGGAGGACTCAATGTGAAAAGGCAGTCACCATGTCATGCATTTATTAGGCTGACCAAAGTAAAAATGAAATAAGCAATCCTTTGAGCAGTGAGGTGAAAGCAGCACGTAACATACAAAGGAAAACCTATCAGACTAACTGCAGACTTCTCAACTGAAACTTTATAAGCCACAAAGTACAGGGTGCCTATCCTTAATCTTCTAAAACAGAATAATGGCCAACCTAGAATTCTCTACCTGGTAAAATTAAGCCTCATCTATGAGGGAGAAATAAAGACCTTCCCAGACAAACAAACACTGATGGAATTGGCAAAAACCATCCCAGCCCTACAGGAAGTACTCAGATCTGTATTAAGCACTGAACAGTGATTAGACACCCTCCAAGATAAAATCACTCAAGTTAAAGTCTAGAACCTGGTCTCCATGATGACTCAAGGAGTTAAACAAAACAATAGGAATTTACCCAACAATATGAACAGAAGTCTACCTCAAATATCAATCCTCTCAATAAGTGTGAATGGCTTGAATTGTTCTCTGAAGAGACATAGACTGGTAGAGTTGATAAAAATCCACAAGCCTAGTTCCTGCTGTCTATAGGAAACACATCTAATCCACAAAGATGTTTTCAGGCTCAAGGTCAAGGGATAGAAACAATCCTCCAGGCAAATGGAAGTCAAAAGAAAGCAGGGGTAGCTATACTTATTTCAGATTACCTAAGCTTTAAAATAACAGAAGCAAGAAAGGACAAGTGTGGCCACTATATAATGGTGAAAGGGCAGATCCAACAAGAAGACTTAACAATTCTTAATATTTAAGGTCCCAATTCAGGAGCACCCAGATACATAAAGCAAACCGTGTCTCATTTACACCATAATAGCTGGGGACTTCAACACTCCACTGAATGAACTGAACAGATCTTCCAAACAGAAAATAAGCAAAGAAATAATGGACTTAAATAGAGCTCTAAAAAAAAAAAAAAAGGGTCCAACAAACCTGTACGTAAAATTCCACCCAAATAAAGCTGAGTATACATTCTTCTCATCAGCTCCTGGAATTTTGTCCAAAATTGATCACATACTAGGCCACAAATCAGACCTTAACAAATTCAAAAAAATAGAAATAATACCATATATCTACTGAGATCATAGTGATATAAAAGTAGAGTTCAATTCCAATAGACATACACCACTTCACAAACTCATGGAAATTAAACAATCTATTGTTGAATAACTATTGGTTAAAGGAGGAAATACAGAGAGAAATCAAAATATTTTTCTAACTTAATGATAATGGGGACATAAGCTATCAAAATTTGTGGGATTCAGCAAAAGCATTCCTGAGAGGAAAACTAATAGCATTAAATGCTCACATCCAAAAACCAGAAAGCTCAAATATCAATAGTCTAATAAACAATCTCAAGGAATTGGAAAAGGAAGAGCAAATCAACTCTAAACCTAGCAGAAGAAAAGAAATAACTAAGATCAAAGTAGAACTAAATGAAATTGAGGAAAAAAGAATTATGCAGAAGATCAACAAAACCAAAAGCTGGTTTTTCAAAAAGATAAACAAAATTGACAGCACTCTAGCCAGATTGACAAGAACTCGAAAGGAAAGTATTCTAATAAACTCAATTAGAAATGAAAAAGGAGAGGTCATAACAGAAAACAGGGAAATACAAAGTTTTATCTTTGAATACTATAAAAACCTATGTTCCCCAAAACTACGTAATGTGGAGGAAATGGACAAATTCCTGGAAACATACAACCTTCCTATGTTCACTCAGGAGGAATTAGAATTCCTAAACAGACAAATATCAAGCACAGAATTTGGAGGAGTAAAAACCTTCCAAAAAGGAAAAGTCTTGGACCAGATGGCTACACTTCCGAGTTCTACCAAACATGGAAAGAAGAACTCATACCTACAGTACAGAAATTATTCTATAACATTGAGGAAAATGGTAACCTTCCTAACTCATTCTACGAAGTTAATATCACCTTGATACCACAACCAGGAAAGGACACAACAAAAAAAGAAAACTACAGACCAGTATCCCTCATGAATATTGTTGTAAAAATCCTCAACAAAATTTTAGCAAATTGAATCCAACAGCATATCAAAAAAATAATTCACCATGACCAGGTGGGCTTTATACCAAAGATGCAAGGCTGGTTCAACATACGCAAATGCAATTCACCTCATAAATAAAAGCAAGAACAAAGACCATAAGATTCTCTCAATTGATGCAGAAAAAGCATTTGACAAATTCCAGCACACCTTTATGATTAAAAACTCTTAGCAAAATAGGCATAGATGGAACATACCTTAAAATGATCAAGGCTATATATGGTAAACCCACAGCCAATATCATTCTGAATGAGGAAAACTTGAAACTTTTCCCACTTAGATCTGGAACCAGACAAGGATGCTCACTTCTATTATCCCCACTTCTATTCAACATAGTGCTGGAAGTCCTTGCTAGAAGCATTAGACAATTGAGGGGAATTAAAGGCATCCAAATGGGGGCAGAAGAGATCAAACTCTCACTCTTTGCTGATGATATGATTTTATATCTAGAAAACCCCAAGGATTCAACCAAGAGACTCCTGGAAATGATAAATGAATTCGGTAAAGTCTCAGGATACAAAATCAATACACACAAATCAGAGGCATTCTTATACGCCAATAGCAGTTCGGCCAAAATTCAAATAAAAAAAACATGGTATCTTTTACAATATCCTCAAAGAAAATTAAATATCTAGGAATGTGTTTAACAAAAGGGGTGAGAGATATATACAGGGAGAACTGTGAAACACTAAGAAAAAAAATTGTAGAAGATGTAAACAGATGGAAAATCTACCTTGCTCATGGATTGGTAGAATCAACAATGTTAAAATGTCCATACTACCTAAAGTGATCTACAAAATTAATGTAATGCCTATCAAAGTACCATCATCATCCTTTACTGATCTGTAAAAAATAATTCTATACTTTGTATGTAACCAGAGAAGACCTTGTGTAGCCAAATCAATCTTAAGCAAAAAGAACAACCTGGTAGGTATCAGTCTACCAGACTTCAAGCTGAACTACAAGGCCATCGTAACTAAAATACCATGGTACTGGCACAAGAATAGAGACACAGACATTTGGAACAGGACGGAGAATTCAGAGTTGGAACCATCCACATATTGTCATCTAATCTTTGACAAAGCAGACAAAAATATGCACTGGGGAAAAGAATCCCTTTTCAATAAATGGTGCTGGGAAAACTGGATATCTATATGCAGAAGATTGAAACTGGATCCTTATCTCTCACCTCTTACAAAAACCAATTCAAGATGGCTAACAGATTTAAAACTAAGGCATGAAAACTTAAGAATCCTAGAAGAAAATGTAGGGAAGACTCTTTCAGAGATTGACCTAGGCAAAGAATTTATGAAGAAGACCCCTAAAGCAATCACAGCAGCTACAGAAATAAATAAATGGGACCTGATCAAATTGAAAAGCTTTTGTATAGCCAAAGAAACTATCATTAGAGCAAATAGACAACCTATAGAATGCAAGAAAATATTTGCTCTCTATACATCTGATAAAAGGCTAATGACAAGAATCTATCCAGAACTTTAAAAAAATCAATAAGAAAAAAATCAAACAACCCTGTCAATAAATGGGCAAAGGACATGAACAGAAACTTTTCAAAAGAAGACAGAATAATGGCCAGCAAACATAAAAATGCTCAACATCTCTAGTCATTAGGGAAATGCAAAGCAAAGCCACAATGAGATATCACCTAACCGCAGTGAGATTGGCCTTTATCAAAAAATCCCAAAGCAACAAATACTGGCGAGGATGTGGAGAGACAGGAACACTTTTATACTGCTAGTGGGACTGCAAAATAGTGCAACCTCTGTGGAAAAGAATTTGGAGAGACCTCAAACAACTAAAAACAGAAATACCATTTGATCCAGCGATAACACTATTAGGCATTTACCCAAAAGAACAAAATCCATTCTGTAATAAAGACATCTGCACTCAAATGTTTATGGCAGCACAAATCGCTATAGCAAGGATGTGGAAACAACCCAAGTGCTCGTCAATCCATGAGTAGATTAATAAAATATGGTATATGTGTATAATGGAATACTACTCAATTATAAGAAATGACGGTGATCTAGCACCTCTTATATTTTCCTGGATAGAGCTTGAGCCCATCCTCTGAAGTGAGGTATCACAAGAATGGAAGAATAGGCACCACATGTACTCACCATCAAATTGGCATTGTCTGATCAACACTACAGTGCTCTCACACAGTAGTAATATTCTTTGAAGGTTGGGGGATTGGATTGGGTAAACTCACAACTAATGGACGTGGTGAACGTTGTAGAGGGGGAAAGGGCATGCCTCAAATCATGGGTTGGATGTGGCAGTTACAACATGTAACCAAAATGTTTGTACCCCCATAATACTGTGAAATAAAAAAAATCTGTGTATAACTTTTGATTCTCCCAAAACTTTACTAATTGCTTATTGTTGATGAGGAGCCTTACTGATAACATAAACAGTTGATTAAGACTTAAGTAGACTAATACCTGCATATATTTTATGCAATCATGATGCACCTTTTTCTTAATTTTTTCAATATTTATGGGCTATGCTGTCTATCTGTCAGTTTTTTCAAATTGTCATGAATCTCCAAAAAATTTTCAAGTATGTCTGTTGAAAAAAATCTGTGTCTGGGTATACCTGTGTAGCTCAAACTTGTGTTCAAGGGCCAGATGTATAGCTAAGTAATTCTGAGCTTCACTTAATTTTCATTCTTCAGAAGTTGTGTTTATACTTAACAGAGATACTATTTGGCAGTATTTTTACCAATACATTATCCAACTTTTGGATCTTTGTTCAGAATCTTCAGTGCTATTTTAGGAGATCTTTTGTGGTGAGTAATGGATGTTTTTAAATCTTGCCTATTCAGTGATGTAATTTTCAGTATTCATATTTGAAATATTGAAAGTTAAACTCAGAAGAATTTGGAGAAAATTGTATCCTGGAATTTGCCAAATAAGTCCTGATCCTAGAAATTACTTTACTCTCACCAGCCTCTTCAGTCCCAAATACAAATTTCTGGAACAAAAAGTAGTGGGAGGTGTGTTTTAATCCATGAGTAAGATTTGCATAAGGGAGAGCCTGGAATGGGGGTAGAACAAATAGACCTGAAAGTTATATGGACTTGGATTAGGATCTGGCTGGACCACTTAAAATCCAGTGTTGGTCAAGTGATTTAGCCCTTCAGATACTTAAGATTTTTCATCTGTAAAATAGGGATAAAACTACCCTGTGGGTGTGTCATGGGGAGTTATGTTTGTGAAAAGCACTGAGTACAGTCTGTGACTATTATTTGGTTCCCAATATGTGGCAATTTAAAAATTGTTACTATAGGTTGAGCATCCCTAATCTGAAAAGCTGAAATCTGCAGTGCTCCAAAATCCAAAAATTTTTGAGTGCCAACATGATGCCACAATTGGAAAACTCCACACTTGACTTCCTTTGATGACTTATAGTCAAAATGCAGTCAAAACTTTGTTTTATGCACAAAAGTATTAAGAATATTATATAAAGTTACTTTTAGGCTATGTGTATAGGCTACATAAATGAATTTTGTATTTATACTTGGGTTCAAGCTCCCAAGTATCTCATTATGGGTATTCAAATATTCTGAACATTTCTGGTCCCAAGAATTCTTTTTTCCTGGGTTTTTTTTTTCATTTTTTTTTTTTCTTTTTTTTGGGGGGGGGTTTTTTTGAGACAAGATTTTGCTCCTGTGGCCCAGGCTAGAGTGCAGTGGCCTAACCATAGTTCTCTGTCACCTTGAACTCCTGATCCTCCTGCCTCAGCCTCCCGAGTAGCTAGGGCTACTGGTATATGCCACCATGCCTGGCTAATTTATTTTTAACTTTTGTAGAGACAAGGTCTCGCTATGTTACTCAGGCTGGTCTTGAACTCCCACAAGCAATCCTCTTGCCTGGAACTCCCAAAATTCTGGGATTACAGATATGAACCACTGTACCTGGCCAAGCATTTAGAATAAGAAATAAACTTGTATTGCGTGTAATAGAAGAGTGAATTAAATGTGGCAAATTATTTGAAATTGTTTACTGTACAAATGATATAAACAAATTGATCATACTTTTAATACTGAGTCAAGGATGCTGATAGTAATAATACATGTTTTTGAAGGCAAGAAAATGTCAAAATGTGGCTTTACCTGTTGATTTGATGGTTAATTTTTTATTAAGTTAACTGTATATGTTGCTCACTGGTCAGGCAGCTTCACATTCTTCATGACACTTATGTTTCTCTGTTTTGAGGCTGAAGTTCATGATGACAGTTAATTCATGGTAAACCTGAATATTTTAAATATTCAGTCCAAAATATTGTTATAAAGTATGCAGTTAAATCTTTACAGTTTAGGTTTTAGAAGTTAAATTCCTTGGCCTCCAAATATTTTAGGGTAGTAGCCATCAGAGCACTCTAATTACTATTTGAATTGAGAATACTAACTTCTATAAAATACTTCATAGACCTAGATTTTTCTTTTTGTGGTTTATAGTCAAGACATGAAATAGAATGTTTTATGATGTGGAATTACTTGTGCACCTTGCAAATTATTTTATGGATTTTTATTTACCGAATATCTGGACATTTTCTTTCATTGAGTAGTGATAACTATGTAGAATGTATCAGCTGATTGCATTTTTAAACCACATTTCTTATTAAAGAATGTTATAATGAAGACAAATCAGAGGTTTTTATTTTTGAAACTTGACATAATTTTTAGAATGGTTACAGGATTTTTAGAACGGTTATGTTATATTTGTAGATTTTGAGTTTCTTTAGGTTACAAGGATACTAAAAACAAATTAGGTATTTCTTATGTTTCAAGAAGTTCTAGGATCTTCGGGTCAAATACTTTGAAAGTGATTTGGGTAAAAAATAGTGACACAGCTTTATCTAAATACAGACATACACAAATGTGTCCTATTAAATATCTTAAGTGTTTTAATTTTCTTGATTTACTTATGTGTTGCAGAACTTGAGCAGCTCTGAATTTTTGTGCAGTTAGATCGTGTCATATTAGTATTCATGCAGTGCTGCTTTTGATCTTGGAGGTAATCCCCTGTAATCACAAATTTTAAAGAATGTTAAGATAAACTTTCTAAGTTGATATATTTTGCATTAGTAAAAATACATAGGATTAGAAAAAATACTGTGTGAAACCTATGTATTTTTTTTCTTGCTTATATTTGGCTTTGTATTTCATATTTTGAGCTGTGGTTGTTTATATTTCACAGGCTTGTAATTTCTTTTTTAACTAGTGAGTGTACTATGTGAAAAATTACAGGTTAAATTTGAATTAGCCTCAGTTTTATCTTTTATGTCCTCTAATATTTTATATTTTGAAAATGATTATTTAAAAATTTTAATACATTAAAGTTTTGTGTATCATAGTCCTCATAGTAATAGCAATTACTACTGTTGTTTGTTAAGTAGAGTTTATTCATATATCTCTTCAGTGCTCTAGTTTGACTTTTTGACAAACCAGTAGGGATTTTATATATAATCGTGTAGTCACATTCTATAGTACTGTTAAGAAAATGGATAGGTTAAGCAAGAAATCTAGGTTGTTTTTAGTTTATCTATTAAAAGTAGTTCATTTAAAAAAGTAACTTTAGACAAATATGCTTTTCTTGTTAGTCATGATTGTTTATATGAAATGAATAATGATGCTAATAGATTTTACTAGGTTACTTTTGTGGTGCTCTGCTGAGAAATTTCATTTTTGATTTGCTAAATAACATTCTAGATTTTCAGTGGAAAAACACAGTACGCATAATACTATAGACTTTCCTCAATGGATTAGCACTGTGAGTGACTGGAGTAAAAATCAGTTGGAAAACTTTCATTTTTGAAACTAATGTTTGCTTTTTCTTAAACAGTCATTTAGGATAATAGTCATCCTTTACAAAATGGTTTACACAAGAAATTATTTAGAAACCATTGTAGTATTAAGAGGATCAATGAAACATTTGGTGAAAGCAAATCTTTTTAATTCAATTGAATTATTTTAAAAATTTCAATATTTGATTATATCAAGGAATTATTAGTATTGCTGTGATAATGATGTGGTTATATAACAAAGAATCTGGAGTTTTTATATGTTCTAAGGATGTAGGGTTGAAATCACAGGAGGTCTGGGACAGGTGAATAAGAATAGCTGAATTTGATAACTTGTTGAATTTGGGTGATGTGTCTAGGGGTTTTTTCTTTTTCTTTCTTTTTTAAAAATTCTAATAGATTTAGGGAATACAAGTGTTTTTATCTTAGATGGATGAATTGTGTAGTGGTGAAGTCAGTGTACTTATCACCTGAATAGTGTACATTGTACCCAATAGGTAACTTGATCCTTAATCTCCCTCCCACCTACCCCCCTTCTGAGTCTCCAAAGTCCATTATCCCACTCTGTATGACCATGTATACCCATTGTTTAGCTCCCACTTATAAGTGGATACATGCAATATTTGTTTTTGTGTTTCTGAGATACTTCACGTAGGATAATGGCTTTGAGTTCCATCCAAGTTACTATGAAAGACATTATTTCATTCTTTTTTTTTCATGGCTGAGTAGTATTCCATGGCATATTATATGCCACATTTTCTTTGTCCACTCTTCAGTTGATGGGCACTTTGGTTGATTCCATATCTTTGCAGTTGTAAATTGTGCTGTGATAAATATACGAGTACATATGTCTTTTGATATATAATGACTTCTTTTCCTTTGGGTAGATCCTAAGTATTTGGATTGCTGGATTGAATTATAGGTCTACTTTTAGTTTTTTGAGGAACTAAATACTGTTTTCCATAGAGGTCATACTAATTTACATTCCCACCACCAATGTATAAATGTTCCCTTTTCACCATGTCTGTGCCACCATCCATTGTTTTTTGACTTTTTAATAATGGCCATCTGACTGGTGTATGATGGTATCTCATTGTGGTTTTAATTTGCATTTCCCTGATGATTAGTGATGTTGAGCATTTTTTCATGTTTTTGACCATTTGTATATCTTCTTCTGAAAAATGTGTATTCATGTCTTTTTGCCTAATTTTTAATGGGGTTATTTTTTTATTATTTTTTTGCTGATTTGAGTTCCTTGTATATTCTGGATACTAGTCCTTTGTCAGCTGTATAGTTTGTGAATATTTTCTCCCATTCTGTAGGTTGTCTGTTTACTCTATTGATTATTTTTTGTACAGAAACTTTTTATTAATAGTTTAATTAAGTATCATTTATTTATTTTTATTTTAGTTGTATTTGCTTTTGGGGTCTCTTAGTTATAAATTCTTTGCCTAGGCCTATGTCCAGAAGAGTTTTTCCTAGGTTCTCTACTAGAATTTTTATGGTGTCAGGTCTTTCATTTAAGTCTTTGATCCATTTTAAATTATTTTTTGTGTATGGTGAGAGGTAGAGATTCAGATTCCTTCTTTTGAACGTGGCTGTCCAATTTTCCCAGCCCTACTTATTGAAAAGGGTATCCTTTCCTCAGTGTCCCAGTGTATGCTTTTGTCTGCTTTGTCGAGGATCAGTTGGCTGTAGGTATATGGTTTTATTCTAGGTTTTCTATTCTGTTCCATTGATCTATGTGTCTACTTTTATACAAGTACCATTATATTATTGTTACTGTAGCCCTTTAGTATAATTTGAAGTTGGGTAATGTGATACCTCCAGATTTGTTCTGTTTGCTTAGGATTGCTTTGGCTATTTGGGCTCTTTTTTGGTTCCATATGAAATTTAGGATTGCTTTTTCTAATTCTGTGAAAAATGACATTGGTATTTTGATTAGAATTACACTGAATCTCTAAATCACTTTGCATAGTCTGGACATTTTAACTATATTCATTCTTCCAGTCCATGAGCATAGAATGTTGTTCTTTTTTGTGTCATCAATAATTTCTTCTGTCAGTATTTTATGGTTCTCCTTGAAGAGATCTTTCATTTCCTTGGTTAAGTATATTACTAGTTTTTGCAGCTATTGTAAATGATGCTGAATTCTTGGTTTGATTCTCAGTTGTTATTAGTATATAGAAATGCTACTGATTTGTGTACATTAGTTTTATAACCTGAAACTTTACTGAATTGATTTATCAAATCTAGGAATATTTTGGGTTAGTCTTTAGCACTAATAAATATAAGATCATATCATAAGCAAACAGGGATAGTTTGACTTTCTATTTTCTGATTTGTATGTCCTTTCTTTCTCTTGCCTGATTGCTCTTGGTAGGACTTCGAGTACTATGTCCAATAGAAGTGGTAAAAGTGGGCATCTTTGTCTTTTTTCCATTCTTAGGGGGAATGCTTTCAAGTTTTCCCCATTCAGTATGATGTTGACTATGGGTTGGTCATGTATGGTTTTTATTATTTTGAATTACATTCTTTCTAAGCCTAGTTTGTTAAGGGTTTTTATCATGAAGAGGTGCTGGATTTTATCAAATACTTTTTGCATCTATTGAGGTGATCATATGGGTTTTTATTTTTTAATTCTATTTGTAGTGGATCAAATTTATTGACTTGTGAGTGTTGAACTATCCCTGCATCCCTGGGATGAAACCCACTTGATCATGGTGAATTATTTTTTTGATGTCATGTTGGATTCAATTTGCTAGCATTTTGTTGAGGATTTTTGCATCCATCTTCATGAGGGATATTGGTCTGTAGTTTCTTTTTTTTGCTGTGTCCTTTTCTGGCTTTAGTATTAGGGTGATACTTGCTTTGTAGAATGAGTTAGGGAGGATTTCCTACTTTTTGATGTTATGGAATAATTTCAATAGGATAAGTTTCAGTTCTTCTTTGTAGGTCTTGTAGAATTTGGCTATGAGTCCATCTGGTCCTGGGATTTTTTTTGTTGTTGTTGGGAGATTTTTTTATTACTGACTTAATCTTACTACTCATTATTGGTCTGTTTAGGATTTCTGGTTCTACCTGATTCAAGCTTGGGAGGTTGTGTGTTTCCAAAACTTTATCCATTTCCTTTAGATTTTCTAGTTTGTGTTCATAGAGGTGTTCATAGCAGTGTCAGATGATTGTTTTTGGTTGTACTATCTCCTTTTTCATTTCTGATTGAGCTTAGTTTCTTGGTTAAACTTGCTAGTGGTTTATTTATTGTGTTTATCTTTTCAAACAACCAACTTTTCATTTCATTGATCCATTGTATTATTTTTTTTGGTATTAATTTTTTGAGTTTCATCCTGATTTCATTGTTGACCCAAAGATTGCTCAGCAACAGGTTAATTTCCATGCAATTGTATAGTTTTGAGAGTTCCTTTTCAATTGATTTCTATTTTTATTCCATTGTGGTCTGAGAAGATATATGGTGTGATTTAGCTTTTTAAAAAAATTGCTGAGACTTGTTTTGTGGCCTACCATATGGTCTATCTTGGAAAATCTTCTGTGTGCTGATTGGAAGAATGTATGTTCTGCACTTTTTGGTAAAATGTTCTGTAAATGTCTGTTAGGTCCATTTGTTCAAGAGTCTTCCTTAAGATCATTGTTTCTTTGGTGATTTTCTGCTTTAGTGGATTGTCTAGGCCAGGAGAAGGGCAGATGCACTATGAGCTTGGGAATGGAAAGGTGGGCCTCTCTTGATGAGATTAGCAGAGATAGGTAACTGTGGGACTTACAAGCTGCTCACACATCCCTCTCTCATCAGTGACAGCAGTCTCTACCCTTTGGGGGCATACAATCACCTAGATTTTCAGATCTCACTCTGGCCCAGCTACAGCAGAGGTGGTGGAGGCAGTTCAACCTCCTGTGTGTGGGGCTGCCTGACTGGCTGTGGGCTGCAGCTGACATGTTCCGACAGGAGAGATGTGATTGTGCCAGAGACTTGCCTCCATGGAGGGTAGGCTCCTCCTAGAATAGACAGGCAGCTTGGGAATAAGACTGCTAGCCCCACCCTCTAGGGGAGGTTCTCATCTCTATGTCCCTTTCTAGGCTCCAGTGCTGCTTCTGCCCTGGGCTAGCACCACTCTACTACCCTGTGGACTCCTCTCTACACTCAGGTCTTTGCTGCGAGGGGTGCAGACAACTTCAGATCATAAGCCAGGGGCTCTCTGGAGCTGGAGAATGTGCATTCTGCCATCCTCTGACCTAAAAAGTGATTGTGGTACTTTCCAGTCCCCTTGGGGCAACCCACCCTACACGTCAGAACTCCAATAATACTTCTGCTCTCCTGTGTCTTCCTGTTCCTTTGTGGTTGTCACAGTCCAAGTGGGTGGTGGGGAATGTTCATTTGGGATCCAGCGGCAGGGAGAATGAGGGGCTGTGACTTCCCTAGCAAGATAGAGGCACCCAGCATGTGCTTAGGCAATATGGTGCCCACCATCTTGGCTGGAGACAGATAGGGGGAAGCGACACTACATAGGCCTGCAGCCCACTGCTCTGTTCCCAAGAAGCTCTCAGCTTAATGATGGCAGTAGAGCCTGGATTTGTGAGGGTAGAAGGGCTCTCTGACAAGCTGGGAGCTGGTGGACTGCCACAGGTATGAGGGGAGGAAAAGTAAACGCTCCCACGTACCCTTTCCACCAGACTTCAACTCCCTTGGAGATCTGTCTCTGCTGAAATCTTGCTCTTTCTTGTTCTGCTCCACACCTTTTTCCTATAAGAAAAAGTATGTTTTGCCACCTTTCCCTCAGTATGCTTTTTCACCTGAAATTGTAAATTTTTGGAACATTCTGCTAATTGATGTCTTTAATTGGCCATCTTGTCCCCTCCTCCTGAGGGGACAAGATGAACCCTGAGGGGTTCATTATTTACTGCTTTTGTGTGTGGTTATAAAATGGTACTATATTATATTAAAAAAATCAATTGGAGGTTACCAGGGGCTAGAAGAGGAGTGTTAGAGAATTATTCTTTAATTGGTACAGAGTTTCTGTTTGAGATGATGAAAGTTCTGAAAATGGATAGTGGTGATGATGGTATAACATTGTAAACATACTTAATTGCCACTGAATTGTACAATTAAAAATGGTTAAAGTGGTTCAGTTTTTTGTTATATATATTTTATAGTAAAAAATCAATAAAAGCAAGTACATTAATAGCAGTAATCCCCAGAACCATCATATTTTAGGGAAAACTTTTGGAGATGTGGTAGTGGGTAGGAGGAGAAAGAAAAGGAAAGAGATGATGAACAGGGTACTGGGTGTTGCTGAAGTGGTGGCTAGCTCTAGGGAAGTAATCAGATCTTTGGGGTTGGGAGGGCTGATAAAATAGCTCTCCAGATGTGTTGTAAAGTACTATTTCTTTTCTTCTTCCTTTCCATTTCTCATTAACTTTTTCCTATTTCAGTATGGAGAAGAATAGGAAGGAAAAGCACTCATGTCATTTCAGCACCCATAGAGCAGTGTTCTAATTGCTGTTAGTGGTTTGTGAAATGTTTAGTGGGCTGCCACCAACATTAAAAAAAATTAAAAATATTAAATGCATTGTGCATAGTAAGCATAAATGTGATTTTTATGAAAATTTTGTTTCAGTTATATAACATGTATGCATATGACATTGTGATGTAAAATGTATTGATTACAGTGTGGTGGTTTTTGAAAAGGTAATAGTATGGAGGATATTGGCAGCTACCTAGCCACAAGAAAGCAAATGTCAAAATCCACACATCACTTCCTGTGGACACTGAGCAAAAAAAAAAAAGAAAAAAAATAAAAAAATCCACACAAAGGGGCTTGGAAAATAAGTCAGCATTTCACCCTATTTTTAGACATTAATCACTCAACCAGGAGGAACAATTGACCAGGAATATGTGACGAGGCATATCAGTGTATGATGAATAAGCCATGTGCAAAGTTAGGGAAGTAGGTATGGTGGCTTGGAGATGCTAATCTCATTGTGGGGCTTTTGTATCAGTGAGAAATATGTATTAGTTGGTAATTACTTATGAACTTTTTCAGGTAGGTCCTTCTTGTAATCTGTTTATTAGCAGAACATGACACATAGTAGATACTAAGTAAAGTTCTCTTTATGTTTATACAAGTATTATTTATGTTAAAATGTGCAAAAGTTTGATAATATTAGATTAAGATTATTTAAAATACTCGCTAAAGACTGTCATGTTGTTTTAGCATTTTAAAAAATAATTTATTGGTTTATTTTTAGCTGGAAATCCTCCTCATGGTATATTATTCCAGAGGAAGCAAAGGAGAATAGTTAATAGGATTATATTCTTGTCTGTCTTGCCAGACAAGACAGAACTGAAATTATACTTCTACTGTTTACTGACTAGGTAGCTTGGATAAATTTTGTGACCTTTTTGGGTTTCTGTTTTCTTACTATGAAATTGATTCATAGGGTTTTAAATAAAATGAAGTGATTTACATAAAATGCCTGGAGTTTTATGCTCAGTAAATGCTTGTTGTTATTAATGTCAGGGCCCTCTTTCTTCCCTTCTCATTCTTCTAAAGTCTGTAATCTTAAATAGATCTTTTGCTTTAGTTTTGTGATCGTTGGGGATATTATTTTTCTATGATCAACAACAAACATTCAGAGATTAAGAAACCTTGTTTATTTACAAATTAAAAACAAATGATAGATAGTCTCTCTGCTCTAGAAGTATTTCATTTCCTGAAATATTGTATGGACAATGAGTGAATTATTTTATCAAATTAGCTCTATTAAAGGAATTTCATATAATGATAATGTGAAAAGGGAGTTGAGAAGTCCTATAACAATCAGCTGTTAACACTAAACTATTTACAAATTATGCCCTTTTCCTTGTGTTCAAGACGATTTCCTTTCAACTTTGATATTTTATGGTCTTAAAAAACTATAAGAAATATGTTTAATGGATAGAGATATATCTTTTTAACTGATTGATCTAGTTGGATTTGTCTTGAAAAAGGACTGAGTTTTGTGGATTTAAATGATAAGTCACTGACATGAAGTCTTTAACATTTTTCCCCCCTCCTAACAGATGTCTTGGCCTGCAGTGACTCCAAATCCCATAATCCTTCCAATTTTCCCCTCTACTAAATAAGTTTCAAAAAAAGTGACATTTTTATTATAAGTGATTGACTTAATTCAGGCAAATATTGCAGCTGAGTAAAGACTTCATCTCAGTCAGGAACACTTTGGTATGAATAAAATGTTAGATCCTTTATTTTTACTTTTAAGAATTTATGTATGATGTTCTCTGTCTCTGTATTCAGAATGTTTTTTGTGTAATGAGCTTTCTTGAAGATTGAAAGTTTTAATGCTCTGTGTGCTAAAGTGTTACACTATTTGATGCATTCTTTCTTAAATGACATTTAAAAACAGAGTCAGAATTCTTTCAGAAAATAGTAACCTCAGTAGGTCTTTCAACAGAGGAAAGCTAATCCAAGTACTAGTTCTGCAGGTAGTGGAATTGCTCAGGAGCCGAACAGTGGACTGTGAGCTAACCCGGGTATTAAACAACAGCAGGAAGCCTCTATACTACCCTTAGGACAGAAAGGAAGATGAGAAAAGGTGATGTTACAATAGTATAGAAGTGTGGGGAAACTAGAGCCATAGTAGGGGTGCATGATGGGAGCTGGGACATCAGAGGGCTAGTCTGGAGAGAACTGGAGTTATGGCTGAGATAAAGCTTGGATCTGAAAATATTTAGTTAACTAGCTCAACAACTACATTGCCATTGTATAATATTAATCAGTACACCTGTGTGCCTGTGTAGCACTAGCTATTGAGAAGACTCTGGGGAGAAAAATCTCTATTTTTTTTTTTTTTTAAATATTGGAGAGAATTTCCTATAAACCAGTATTAAGATCAGCATTTCAGTTCAATTCAAATATTTATTGATAGCCACTGTGATAGGTTAAGAGGCTATAAAGATGAAGGCACTTGGTTCTTGGGTTTGCGGTGCTCATAGTCTACTGGAAGAGATAGTTTTTAAAAAAGATAATTTTAATTTCAATAGAATGTGTGATTAGTTAGAGATGGGCACATGTTTTTGTATGAACCCAAGAGGGAAGCAGTCTTGTAGTTTGTAGAACACTTTCAGCAGGTTAGGAAGAGAACTGAGCTTTGAAGGCTTGGTCAGAGCTGGTAAAGAGAGTGGAAGGAACATTGATGGGAAAAGGAAAAGCATGAGCAAAGGCACAAAAGCCTGAGAGCATTTAAAACGTGTAAGGAGCTTGAATCATGTCATTGTTGCTGGCGCATCAAGTTTGTAGCATATAGTACCATAAAATGGTGCTGGAGAGCCAGGGAGAGGCTGGTTATTTTTATACTCAAGCAGACAGGAAGCTATTTGAAGGAAAGGTGAAGTGGCTTGGATTCACTTTATTCTAGCTGTACTTTTCCAGTATGGAAGATGAGTTCAGGAGGATAGGATAGTGGAAATAGAAGACGTGTTAAGATGATATTATTAAATATAATAACCTAAGCAATAGAGGAGTGGTGGACATAAACTTTCAGTGGTATCTTCTTTTTATGTCTTAAGTTATTCATTTCATCTAAGTGCCTCCTAGTGTCAAGCTTCTCAGCACATGCCCCACTCTGCTACACCCTTCTTTTATGTTATTTGAAAATTTAAAGTCATCTAACTTTAAGACAAAGAATGGACTAAATGCTATTTTGTTTTCAAGTTGCACATGCCTCCCTGGATATGCTTATTCTCCTTGAAAAAAAAATCACTCTTACAGGGCTAGAAACAGGAGTTAAATGACAGACCTTGTTCTCCAAAAGCAGAAATGGGAACCACTAATCATGATCTAGTATTCTCCAGAGTGCTGGAAGGTTGCTTTGCTCTTCTGGAGCCTGGTGACTACTGTGTTACTGAAGTGTAATGGGATGTAGTAATTTCACAAGAACTTGAAATAAATTTCCTGTATTCCCTAATGTAACTTCTTATATTGAAGAGTGACAAATTTGTAGTATGATATTTAAGTTTGGTAAATATATCTTTTAAAATGCCCAAATCTGGCATTTGAATAAGATTTACTGTACAAATTGATTTTAATGTATATTCTTTAATTTATTCTGATAATACACATGAGATAGGTGTTATTATTAGTGTTGTTTTTATTCTTTATTTCCCTTTCTCCCTTCCTACCTTCTTTTGCAGGTTTAAGTCTAGATTGTCTTAAACTCTAATGTACTAGAGTTTCTACTATATCATGGATGAGCAAGACAGAACTTTTTTCCTCAAGGAGTCTGTAATCTAATGGGGGTTGACATTGTTAAGTCATAGTACAAGAAGGCCTAAGGTATAAGTTAAATAGAAATATAAGCACTGTATTGAGGGAATTTAAAGGAAGAAATTAATCTTATTTTATTGTGTCTAAGACATACTACTTATGTTTACATTTTAACATCTCTAACATTGATATATGTCTTACTATTTGTTGGCATTTTAGATTTGAGGAAAGTTGTATCTTAAAAATAATAAAGGCATATAGGTCCTGGAGGATGAGAAATTTTGTTAAGTGGAGGAAGCGCTAAGAAAAAGCACCCAGTCATGAAAGTTGTGATGTACTAAAGCAGCAGTCCCCAACCTTTTTGGCACCAAGGACTGGTTTCATGAAAGATAATTTTTCCACGGATGGGAGTGGGGGGTGATAGGAGGGAGGCAGTGCTCAGACAGTGATGCTAGTGATTGGCAGCGGCTATAAATACAGATGAAGCTTTGCTCCCTGGTCTACCACTCACTTTCTGCTGTGAGGGCCGTTCCTGTTCCTCAGTTTCATGGAAGACAGTTTTTCTATGGACAGGGGTGGGGTGGGGGGAGGCAGAGCTCAGGCAATGATGCTGTAGCCTGATTCCTAACAGATCAAGGACGGGTACCAGGCCTGGGGGTTAGGGGCCACAGTGCTAAAGGAAAGATAAGTGCTTTTGGGAGACTGACATTTAAGGCTCACAAATGACATAAGAAGAGATGACATTAGGTAGGTGGGTTGAATCTGTTTCATGGGAGACTTTGAAGATCAAGCTCTCCAGAGGTGGAATTTTATTCTATGGTGAATAGGAAGCTACTGACGGTGTTTTGAGAAGGAAAAAGTTTGGTACATTTTAGATTTTGAAATTTTTTTTTTTTTTTAGCTCACTTGCTTCAAGCTCTTTTATTTATTTATTTATTTTTATTTCGGCATATTATGGGGGTACAGATTTTAAGGTTTCAATAAATGCCCATTTCCCCCCCTCCCCCCTCCCACCTGCCCAATACCCTATTACTGTAGTACCTATGTGTCCACTTAGGTGCTACTCAGTTAATACCAGTTTGCTGGAGACTATATCTGGTGCTTGTTTTTCCATTCTTGGGATACTTCACTTAGTCGTATGGGTTCCAGCTCTAACCAGGAAAATATAAGATGTGCTATATATATCACCATTGTTTCTTAGAGCTGAATAGTACTCCATGGTATACATATACCACATTTTATTAATCCATTCTTGGATGGATGGGCACTTGGGCTGTTTCCACAGCCTTGCAATTATGAATTGTGCTGCTATAAACATTCGAGTGCAGGTGTCTTTTTTGTAGAGTGTCATTGGATCATTTGGGTAGATGCCCAGCAATGGGATTGCTGGATCTAGATTTTGAATTTTTTGACTTGTATTTGGGAATATAATGCTATGTGGGAGAGGAGAGGAATTGAAGGAAGGGAGATTGTGCTATTTTGAAGTAATGGCTTTATTAATTGAAGGGAAAAGGAAGAAAGATAGTGTGGAAGTAGAAATGACAGAAATTGGTGACTGACTGAATGTGGGGGTGGGGTGGGTGGTAGTGAAGTAGAGATACCAGAGTTGTAGCACCTGCTAGCTGAGACCAGGTGTGCTGAAGTAGGAAAACAAATTTGACTTTTGTGATTGATGTGAATCCTTCAGTCATTCATGTGGCAAGCAGTGGGGAAATTCAGGTCTGTAGGTGGGAAGAATGGTCAGGGCTGATGACAAAGATTTAGGAGATACCTGTAGATGAGGTTATAATTGAATACATTTTGGGGGATGACATCCTTGAAGAGAGTAAATGGAAGAATATCAGAGAACCAGGGAGAACTATCTATATTTTTAAAACAGCTTTATTGAGATGTAATTCACATGGCAGTTCACCTATTTAAAAGTATATAATTCAGTGGCTTCCAGATATTCACAGAGATATGCATCCATCATTACAGTCAAACCTTGCACCACTTAGCCATTGGCTTCTCCATTTCTGCAAAAAAGGTATTGGGGTTTTGATAAGGATTGGATTGAATCTGTAGATCACTTTGGGTAGTATTGACATCTTAGCAATAATAAGTCTTCCTACCCAAGAACAGGGGATGTCATTTTATTTATTTAGGTCTTCAATTTTTTCAGCAATGTTTTGCAATTTTTCAGTGTATAAATCTTTCACCTCCTTAGTTAAATTTATTTCTAGGTATTTTATTCTTTAAGATGCTGTTGTAAATGGAATAGCTTTCTTATTTTCCTTTTTAGGTTCTTCATTGCAGATATATAGGAACACAACTGATTTTTATGTGTTGAACTTTGTTGACATTGTTAGCTAAAGTAGCTTTCTTGTGAATTCTCTGAGATTTTCTATATATAGGATTATTTCATCTAGAAATAGAGATAGTTTTACTTTGTGGTTTTTAATTTGGATGCCTTTTGTTCATTTTTTTTTTCTTGTCTAGTTGCTCAGGCTAGAATATCAGTATACTGTTGAATAACAATAGTAAAATTGGGCATTGTTACCTTCCTGATCTTAAGGGGAGTGCTTTCAGACTTTAAGCATTGAGTATGCTGTTAGCTCTGACATTTTCATAAGTGTCCTTTTTCATCCTAAGGAAGTTCCCTGTACGTTTTCATTTTCCTAAGTTTTTTTTTTTTTTTTTAAATCACAAAAGGGTGTTTGGATATTTTCAAATGCATTTTCTGCATCAGTTGATATGTCTATGTGTTTTTTTCTTTGTTCTGTTAGTGAATATTACATTGATTTTTTTATGTTTAATCATCCCTTCATTCCTGTAATAAATCCCACTTGATCAGGGTGTATAATCATTTGAATATGTTGTTAGAGTTGGTTTTATAGAATGTTGAGGACGTTTGCATTTATATTCATAAGGTATATTGGTCTATTGTTTTCTTTTCATGTGATGATGTCTTTGTTGTTGGTATTAACGAAATGGTGGCTTCACAGAATGAGTTGGGAAGTTTCCTCTTCCTTTAATTTTTGGGAAAAATTTGAAATGAATTGGGGGTAATTCTTGAAATATTTGGCAGAATTCACCAGTGAAGTCATCTGTTCCTGGACTTTTTCTTTGTTGGAGGTTTTTGGTTATTGATATGTCTTAGTTGTGATAGGTCTATTGATTTTTCTATTTTTTTGAGTCAGTTTGGATAATTTGTTTCTAGGAATTTGCTCATTCATGTAGGTTTTCTAATTTGTTAGCACATAGTGTTTTTTTTTGTTTTGTTTTGTTTTGTTTTTTGAGACAGAGTCTCCCTTTGTTGCCCAGGCTAGAGTGAGTGCCATGGCGTCAGCCTAGCTCACAGCAACCTCAAACTCCTGGGCTCAAGCAATCCTCCTGCCTCAGGCTCCCGAGTAGCTGGGACTACAGGCATGCGCCACCATGCCCGGCTAATTTTTTCTATATATATTAGTTGGCCAATTAATTTGTTTCTATTTATAGTAGAGACGGGGTCTCGCTCTTGCTCAGGGTGGTTTCCAACTCCTGACCTCGAGCAATCTGCCCGCCTCGGCCTCCCAGAGTGCTAGGATTACAGGCGTGAGCCACCGCGCCGGTCAGCACATAGTGTTTATAGTATACTTTTATAATGCTTTTTATTTTTGTAAGGTTGGTAGCAATGCTTTCACTTTCATTTATGATTTTAGTTGTGTCTTGGCTCTTTTTTCTTCATTACTCTAAAAACTTAATTGTAATGATATTTTTGAAGAGCTGACTTTTGGTTTTTTTCATTCTCTATATTGTTTTTCTTTATTTTACTTATCTCTACTCTAATCTTGATTAATTTCTTCCTCCTACCAGCTTTGGGTTTAGTTTAATCTTTTTTTCAGTCCTCAAGGTCTAAAGATAGATTATTAATTTGGCATCTTTCTTTTAACGTAGGTGTTTACAGCTATAAATTCCATCTGAACAATACCTTCACTGCATCCCATAAATTTTGGCATGCTGGGTTTTAATTTCTCTTAATCTTTTAATTTCTTATTTCCCTTGTGATTTCTTCTTTGACCCATTAATTGTTTAAAACTGTTATTTAATTTCCACATATTTATGAATTTTCTAGTTTTCTTTCTGTTATTGATGATATCTTTAGTCCATTGTGGTCAGAAAAGATACTTTGTATGATTTTGGTATTTTTAAATTATTGAGACTTGTTTTGTGGTGAAACATTGGTCTTTCTTGGAGAATGTTCTATGTATATCTGAGATGAATGCATATTCTCCTATGATGTTGAATGTTCCATATATGTCTGTTAGGTCTAGTTGATTTTTAGTCGTGTTCAAATCTTCTCTTTTCTTATTGATCTTTCTCCATGTTCTCTCCCTTATTGAAAGTAGGGCATTGAAGTCTTCATTTTCTTCTTTGATTCTGTCAATGTTCTCCATTTGCACTTAAAGTAATTACTGATACTTTAAATCACATATTAATGCCATTTTGTTTTTCATTTTCTGTAAGTCTTAATATTTTTTTTGTCCCTGTTTCCTCAATTACTGTCTTTTGTGTTTGATTGATTTTTGTAGTGAACCATTTTGATTTCCTTCTCGTTTACTTTTGTGTGTATTTTTAGGTATTTTCTTCGTGGTTACCATGAAGATTACTATTAATATCCAAAATTTATAACAGTCTAGTTCAAATTGATACCAACTTAGCAGCAGTGGCATACACATCTTTGTTTCTGTACACCTTTGTTCTCTCCTTCTTTATGTTGTTCTTTGTAATTATTGAATCTTTTTACATTGTGTCCAATAACACAGATTTATAATTTTTTTATGTATTTATTATAAAACTCCTGTAGGCATTAAAAGTTAGGTTACAAACAAAAAATACAATAATAGTGGCCTTTACATTAGCCCATATGTTTTACCTTCACTGGAGATCTTTTTTTCTTCATAAGACCTTCAGTTACTTTCTAATGCCTTTCCTTTTAGAATTAAGGACTCCTTTTAGCATCACTTGTAGGACAGGTCTAGTGGTAATGAACTCTGTTGGCTTTTGTTTATCTGGGAAAGTGTTAATTTCTTTCTTATTTTTGAAGGAATGTTTTGCCAGGGAGGGAATTCTTATTTACAATTGTATTAGTCATGATTCTCCAGAGAAACTAAGCCAATAGGAAATTTGGAGATAGCTGAAGAAATTTATTATAAGTAATTGGTTCAGATAATTATAGAGGCTGAAATATCCCAAGATCTGTAGTTGGCAAATTGAAGACTCATAAGAGCTGATGATATGGTTCCAGTTTGAAAATAATAAAGTAAAAACAGTTTGGCATTGTCTTTTAAAATAGAACATGCATATAACCTATGACACAATTCCACATCTAGTTAAGTGAGAGAATTCTTTGGAGGTGTGTACCAGGAGATATGTTCAAGAATATTTTATAGAAGCATTGTTTGTAACAACAAAAACTTGTAAGTACTCAAATGTATATCAGGAGATAGGATGAATAAGTTGTGGCATATTCATACATTGACTGCTAATATAGCAGTGCAAGTAAATGACCTATAGCCACATGAATCCACATTGATTATCTTAGAAACATAATATATAGTGAAAAAATATATAATGTTTCTTCACTGAAAAGTACATGTAGTATGATACTATTTCCTATTTGCTTATTTATTTATTTTTAAAAGGTAGGTTCTTGCTCTGTTGAGTACAGTGGTGTGATCACAGCTCACTGCAGCTGCAAATTCCTGGGCTCAAGTGATCGTCCCACCTCAGCCTCCCGAGTAGCTGGGACCACAGGTGTGCCCCACCACGTCTTGCTAATTAAAAAAATTTTTTTTTTTGTAGAGATAGGGTCTTGATATGTTACTCACGCTGTTCTTGAGCTCTTGGCCTCAAGTCATAATACTTTGGCATTCCAAAGTACTGGGATTATAGGCATAAGCCACCACACCCGGCCAGTATGATACAATTTTAAATGAAAAACTTCAAAACAAGTTGAAAACTGAATAACATATCATTTAATTATACATAAATATAGGGTAAAATATTAAGGAAAAATAAGGGTATGATTAAGATAAAATTTTAGGTAGTCATTATCTATATGTGAGGTGGGGCAGAGGGATAGAATTGGGGAAGAACATAACAGGATCTTGAAGATGCTGGTGTAATATTCTATTTCTTATGTTCAGAGGTAAGTTAATCATGTTCATTTTATTATTATGCTTTAAAACATATATCCATATGTAATAAATGTATTCTTTTGTATATATCAAGTACTTTATAATACAAAGTTAAAACCTTTCATAAATGTTTCATATAAAAATTCCTTTTTTAACATAAAAATGAAATTCATAGGAAAAAAGATCAGCATTTCTAAAACTAAAATAATCACTATTGTTTCTTTCTTTTTTTTTTTTTTTTTTTTTTGAGACAGAGTCTCACTCTGTTGCCCAGGCTAGAGTGAGTGCCGAGTGCCGTGGCGTCAGCCTAGCTCACAGCAACCTCAAACTCCTGGGCTCAAGTGATCCTCCTGCCTCAGCCTCCCAAGTAGCTGGGACTACAGGCATGCGCCACCATGCCCGGCTAATTTTTTCTATATATATTAGTTGACCAATTAATTTCTTTCTATTTTTATAGTAGAGACGGGGTCTCGCTTTTGCTCAGGCTGGTTTCGAACTCCTGACCTTGATCGATCCTCCCGCCTCGGCTTCTCAGAGTACTAGGATTACAGGCGTGAGCCACCGCACCACTACTGTTTCTTAATCGGGTGTTTTTTCCAGACTTGTCTCTTTATTGCCTCATACCACCTTCTCAGGTCCTAAACCTTAGTTATACTTTTGACCTCTTAATCCTCAAATTAATTTAATAATGCTAAATGCTAGGGATATTGTAATAAAGTTTTAAATAACTATTTTCCAAAGGATTAAATCAATGAAGACAGTCTTTTTACCCTGTCTTTTTGGCTCTTATAATATCATGTCATTCAACAAGTTCATTCTCTTCTTATCTATGTATCTAGATTAATCTGTCTTTCAGTTTTGTAGGGTCTCCATCTGGATTTCAGCCCCCTGCTGCCACACCTGTACTGTTTCTTGACTGACCTTTTTGTTTGTACTCTTCTGTCTCCTTAGTTCATTCTTACTAATACTACATTAATCTTTCCAAAACACTGCTTTGATCATTCCATATAGTTCTTCAGAAACCTTTAATGATTCCTTATTACAGAATGTTGAAGTATATATGCTATAATTTGGGCACTGGGCTTCTGTAGTTTGGTTTTAACCCAGGGCTGGCACTCATTGCTTTTTCCTTGAGGGTAGAGATACCTCTTTCTGGGTGCCTGGCCCTTGGGCATGGTACTGTGGATGAGAGGTGGGAAGGGATAGCTTGCCTGGATATTCTTACTATTTATGCTGTTGATAACCTTTGGACTTCCTCTTGCTTCAAATATATGGCTTTTGGGAGTTAGACCACTCTCTGAGCAACTCCTATATTTTGCAGCAATTTGTACTAGATTTTTTTTTTTTTTTTTAAGTTCAGTAAGATCTTGTTTTCTATCTTTCTGGTATTCCTCCTGGTTTCTGGTCTGCCTTGGTTTTCTAATCTGCTTATGGTTTGAATTATTATCAGTGGAATCATTATCACTTTCGTGTGTTACTAGACAAGGTTCTTTAGGTGCCAGAAGCAGAAATCTGTATAAGACTGCTTACCCAAAGTGAGAGTTTATATTAACAATGCAACAAAGGTATCTCTCAGAACTGATAAGCAGGAATTACAATTCATTTTTACTGGTAGCTGGAAGTCAGGAACTATAAATTTTGTATCAAATTTCTGTGGATTTGGTGTGGAAAGGGAAAGGCAAAGTGTATGTTTAGTCTACCTTTTAATTTAGTCTGGCTCCACTGTTAGATTCAGTTTGCTCAATAGATTCTTTTACAGGTATGGGGTTGGTAACAGGTGTTTCCATTTTGTGACTGTCCAGTTGTACATGTCTAGTCTACATTTACTGATTAGCAATTAAAAGTGTAAGAGTGATGAATCTTCCATAAGTGATGACATCAATCGAAGTATTTCAAGTGACTTATGTAAACCTTTTTGTATGCTCTTGAAAGTTTCATTAAGAAATGAGGATCAAGTATCATAATTTTAAAACTTCTAGGGAAAATAATTTTTATAAAGATAGAATTAGTTCTGTATATTAATGCTAATATGCATGTATGCCAAGAAAAAAGGGCCTACCAGAAAAAAGAAAGAAGCAATATAATGTAAGTAATTTTCCCTATTTAAGCTTAGGGTTTTCATATTATAATTTCTCAGAAGTGGTACATATTTACCAGTTATTCTTGAATAGTTCCAGTGGCAGTCTTTCTTTGGAAAATTAGTTATTTATTTTATTGGAAAAACTTAAATAATCATATTATCAAGTTTTGGCAAGGATGTTTGGAAATGAAGTATTATATGATGATGGGAGTGTAAACTGATGTAGCTATTGGAGAACAGTTGGGCAGTATCCGGTAAAATGGGAAATATACATATACTTATCAGTTTTACTTTTGTGTAGACTTTAGGACAGTGGTTCTTAACAGGAGTGATTTTACCCCACAGGGAACATTTGGCAGTGCCTGGAGACATTTTTGGTTGTCACGCCTTGTATTATTGGCATCTAGTGGGTAGAGGCCTGGGATGCTACTAAACATCCTACAATTTATAGGATATACCCCTATAATAAAGAACAATCTAACTCAAAATGTCAAGTATACCAAGGTTGAGAAACTGCTTTAGAGATGCCCTTACATGTGAACAAAGAGACTTATTCAAGGATATTTGTTAAAGCATGAAATTTGAAAAGTTAGAAATAAGCTAAATGTCCATTGGGGGAATGGATAATAAAATGTTTCATGCATATATGATTCAGTACTTTATATTATAGTAGTTGAGTGAAATAGATACATCAATAGATCTCAAAAATAATGTTGAATGAAAAGAAGCAAGTGCTTTCAGTATGATCCCATTTATGAAAATTGAAAAAAATATACCAAACACAATGTGGGAAATGAATTAGGAGGCACATACCAATCTCATGATAGTGGTTGCTAATCAGAAGATGAGAAAAGTGGAATGGCTTTGGTGGTGGTGAATAGTGAGCTTCAACTTTATCTCTAGTTGTTCTTTTATAAATATATATAAAGTAAACCAATATGGTTTTATATTTATATGAATTTGAATGTATAGTGTGATGTCTGTTAAAAATTCTGGTTGGTGGGAAGATGGATATTTGTAATATTACTGTTTTTTCTTATAGTTTTAAAATTTCTCAACAAAAAAAGCTCATCCATGAATTTTTCATAGTATTTAGTACAGTACATTACATGTTTGTGTTTCTTTTTTTAATTTTTCCTGTCCAGGAAGTTAACTTGACTTCCTATGGAGAAAAGTATAACTAGTTTTATATATTCATTATTTATTTAGTTTATGTATGTGATTTTGAAGAAGCTATGTTGACTGGCATTAACCATTAAATTTATGCTTAATTCACCAAGATGAAAACCATCATAAAGAACTCCTAACAACTGTTTGTTTTACCTGATTTTTGTGTATTAGAATATATAGAAATAATTGGGTCTTCAGCAGAAACATGAAATATTTCTCCCATTTAGACATTTTGTTGCATTGATTTTGTTGCTAAAGTATTTGATTATAGGATTTAAATCTTTTCAGCAACTATTCAGGAAATTAAATTTAGATATCTCGGTGATTCTAGGAACTTTGAAATCTTAAGTAACATTTTCTAAGTTACACTTAACTATGAAATTCCATAAATCTGTTTAAGAGAGAAATGGAAATAACGTCATAGCCATTTTTTTTTTTTTTAGAACACAAGGGTAAGTTTTTATATGGGCTAAAATATATTGACAGTAAAAAGAAGTGGGAATAGTGCATGACCTATGTAATTTTTTTCTTAAGGTGATATAAAAGTAAGTATTTCAAATACAGTGTAATTAAAAGTTATAATAACTATTCATGATATCCTTGAATTTAAATTATCTCAAATTACCTAACTTAGATTAAAATTGCATTTATAATTATATAGTAGTTTATAATTTTAAACAAAAAGCATTTACCAAAACTTATCCCAAAGTTTAGAAAACCCACTAATTTAAATTTAAAAACTTAAAATAACCCTTGGTTAATGATTTTTTATTTGTCTCTGTTAGAGAATACTTAAATACAAAAATAATAACATATCTTTTTATATGTAAATGTCAATCCAATCAAAAGATGACTGAAAATTAATGACTTTATTTAAAAAAGAAACAGGTCTTAAAATTTTAGATTAGATCTAATTTTTTTGTTAAAGGATTTTATACAAATTATAAGAATGGCTTAATTATAAAATTCATAAAGATAATTTAAATTCAGAATAATTTAATTTAAGCTCAAATATATAATTATACATAGTTATAACTTCTAACTATATGGAATTTGAAATAAGTCATATAACCTTCATAGATAATTTTTATAATTAGGTGAAAACAAGGCATGAATTATCTCCATTTGATATTCTGGCTAATATTTGCAATTTAATACTAGAGTTAATACTTAATTGCTGAAAAAAGTTGTCTATTACGTGATTATAAATTATTCTTCTATAATACAATGTGTAATACCTTTTAAGGATCAACCATTTAAGAAATAAATGTTACATAATAAGTTTTAAAAGAACATCTCACTAGTGGGGCATGTGTGCGTGTGTGTGTGTGTGTGTGTGTGTGTGTGTGTGTGTGTATGTGTGTAAGTAGATAGAATTGATTCTTTGGTGGACTCAGTGTTCATGGAAGTCAGTAGCTGATTAAACCTAGAAATTTATTAGAGTAGTTTCCCTTTGAGTATAAAATATGTGCTCTTCCAGCAAAGGCATGAGGTTCTGATTTGAGCAGAGGGGTAAGACCTTCCAGCTCAACTCTTTTTAGAAAGTGAAGAAGTAAGTACAAGTGTAAAGATGGTACATTCTTTTTGAGTGTGAATTTTAGTAAGATATTATGGTGTGGGAAAGGAATTAACACAATTATTTCAAGATAATATACTCAACGGGAAAGAAAATGGATTACTGTAGCAATTTTGGGTTCTATTCCCAGACTCCCATATGTATGAATTCAGTGTCTACTGAGTTATTTGTTAAGGGTGTTGAGGCAGGAAAGCTTGTAGTTCTGTCTTATGATCTTAATTTTCTCCTATGAGGGATTTTAGTTATTAGACTCTCCCTCTAATAAGCTCAGATCCTATTTTGACAGATGTAGAGATGAACTACTAGCCTTTGTTTCCCTCCGTAATTTCAAGCCATTTACAAATGTTAAGATAAAGAAGAATTTGGGCTCTGTGGCTTGATTTTATAAAGGAATTTTTAAAAAATCTTTGCAGTTTGCTTTTACTTAAAAATCTATTTTTAAAGTATATTAATGTTTAGTTTATTTTAAAATTTGTTTACTTATTCACTTTTATATTTTAAGTAGGGATCAGGAAGTACAAGTGAAAAGGATATAATTATGGGAACATTTTCTTTTTTAATTTTTCATTTATATAGATTTAGGGGGACATGAGCCTATATGTTACATGGATATATTGCATAAGTGGTGAAGTCTGGGCTATTTGTGTAACCCTCAGCCGATTAGTGTTTTTAGTACCCATTAGGTAATTTCTCATCCCAAACTTCCCTTCCACACTGCAGAGTCTTCAGTGTCTGTTATTCCACACTCTATACCTATGTATGCTTATGATTTAGATCCCATTTATAAATGAGAACATGTGGTATTTGACCGAGTTATTTCACTTAAGATAATGGCCTCCAGCCAGGCACAATGGCTTACACCTGTAATCCTAGCACTTTGGAAAGCTAAGGATTGCTTGAGGCCAGGAGTTCAAGACTTGCCTAAGCAACTTAGACCTTGTCTCAACAAAAGATAAGAAAAATTAGCTGGGTGTGCTGGTGCATGCCTGTAGTCTCAGCTACTCTGGAGGCTTAGGCAGGAGGATTACTTGAGGCCAGTAGTAAGGCTGCAGTGAGTTATGAATGTACCACTGTACTCTAGCCTGGGTGACAGGGCAATACCCCATCTCTAAAACAAACAAACAAAAAAGGATAATGGTCTCAGTTTCATCTATAGTCCTGCGAAAGACATTATTTCATTCTTTTTTATTGCTGAGTAGTATTCCATGGTGTGTATGTATACCACATTTTCTTTATGCAGTTATCAGTTGATGGACTCTGAGGTTGATTTTGTATCTTTGCTATTGTGAACAGTGCTGTGATAAATGTACAAGTGCAGGTATCTTTTTAATATAATAATTTCTTTTTCTTTGGGTAGATATCCAGTAGTGGGATTACTGGATGGAATGGTAGTTCTATTTTTAGTTCTTTGAGAAATCTCAATAATGTTTCTCACATAATTTGTACTAATTTACATTCCCACCAACAGTGCATGAATGTTCCCTTTTCTCTGCATCCTCACCAATTTCTCTTCTTTTTCAACTCTTTAATAACGACCATTCTGACTGGTATATGATGGTATCTCATTGTGGTTTTAATTGGCATTTTCCTGATGATTAGTGATATTGAGCATTTTTCCCTATGTTTGTTGATCATTTGTATAACTTCTTTTGAAAAATGTTCATATTGTTTACCTACTTTTTAATGGGGTTATTTATTTTATTCTTCTTCAGTTGTTTGAGTTCCTTGTATATTCTAGATATGAGTCCTTTGTTGGCTGAATAGTTTGTGAATATTTTCTCCAATTCTGTAGATTGTCTGTTTACTCTGTTAATTATTTCTTTTGCTATGCAGAAGTTTTTTAATTTAATGAGGTTCAATTTGTCTATTTTTGTTTTTGTTGCATTTTGCTTTTGGAGTCATAATCATAAATTCTTTGCCTAGGCCAATGGCCAGAAGAGTTTTTTTTAGGTTTTCTTCTAGAATTTTTGTGTTCCATGTCTTATATTTAAATCTTTAATCCATCTTGAGTTGATTATTGTATATGGTGAGAATCATATGTATATGAATCAAGTTTCATTCTTCTGCTTATGGCTATCCAACTTTCCCAGGACCATATATTGAATAGGGTGTCCTTTCCCCGGTGTATTTTTTTCTCTACTTTTTGAAAATCAGTTGGTCATAGGTATGTTGTTTTATTTCTGTGTTCTCTATTCTGTTTCATTGTTCTGTGTGGTTATTTTTATACCAATACCATGCTGTTTTGATTACTGCAGCATGAAGTGTAATTTCAAGTAAGGCAATGTGATACCTCCAGCTTTGTTCTTTTTGTTTGTTTTTTGAGACAGAGTCTTGCTCTGTCATGCAGGCTGGAGCACAGTGGTGAGATCATGGTTCATTGTAGCCCCAAACTCCTAGGCTCACGCAATCCTCTTGCCTCAGCTGCCCAGGTACCTGGAACTGTAGTCAAGCACCACCACACATGGCTAATGTTTTTTTTTATTTTTATTTTTGTAGAGACGGTATTCTCACTGTGTTGCTCAGGTTGGTCTCTTAACTCCTGGCCTCAAGCTATCCTCCCACCTCAGCTTCCCAAAGTGCTGAGATTACAGGTGCTAGCCACTGCACTCAGCTCAGCTTTGTTCTTTTTGCTTAGGATTGCTTTGGCTATTTGGGATCTTTTTTTGGCTGCATATGAATTTTAACATTGTTTGTTCTAACTCTGTGAAAAATGATGATATTTTGATAGGAATGGGCAGTATGTTCCTTTTAACAATATTGATTCTTTGAATCCATGAGCGTGGGATGTTTTTCCAATTGTTTATGTCATCTATGCTTTGTTTCATCAGTGCTTTATAGTTTTCATCATAGAAATTGTTCACCTTCTTGTTAAATATATTTGTAGGTATTTTATTTTATGTTTTATAGCTATTGTAAATGAATTGATTTCTTGATTTGGCATTCAGCTTGGTTGTTATTGGTGTATAGAAATGCTACTAATTTCTGTCTGTTGATTTTGTATCCTGAGACTTTACTGTATTCAATTTTTAAATCTTGGGAGTCTTTTGGAGTTGTTTTCAGGGTTTTCTAAGATCATATTATCAGGAAATAGATAATTTCACTTCTTTTCCAATTTGGATGCCTTTTATTTTTTTTCTCTTGCCTGATTGCTCTGGTAAAGACTTTCAGTACTCCGTTGAATGAGACTAGTTAAAGCAGGCATCCTTGTCTTGTTCCAGTTTTTTGGGGGAAGCTTTCAACTTTTCTGTGTTCAATATGATGTTGGCTATAGGTTTGTCATATATGACTTTTATTGTTTTGAAGTATGTTCCTTCTATGCCTAGTTTGTTGAGAGTTTTTATCATGAAAGGGTACAGAATTTTATTGAATGCTTTTTCTGCATCTATTGAGGTGATCATAGGGTTTTTATTTTTAATTCTGTTTATGTGGTGAATCACATCTATTGAATGGCACATGTTGAATCATTCTTGCATCCCTAGAATAAAACCCACTTGGTAATGGTGTATTATCTTTTTGATGTGCTGTTGGATTTGGGTTGGTAGTATTTCATTGAGGATTTTTGCATCTATGTTCATGAGGGATCTTGGTTTGTAGTTTTCTTTTTTTGTTGTGTCTTTGCCTGGTTTTGATTACTGGCTTTGCAGTATGAATTAGAAGGAGAGGATTTTCCCCTTGATTTTTGGGAACAGTTTCTATATGATTGGTACCAGTTCTGTGCAGTTCTGGTAGAATTTGCATGTGAATCTGTCTGGGCCTGGGTTTTTTATTTTTGGGGGGCTTTTTTTTATTAATGATTCAGTCTTGTGCCTCATTATAGGTCTGTACAGGGTTTCTGTTTCTTCCTGGTACAGTCTTGAGAGGTTGTATGTTTTTAGGAATTTATCTATTTCTTTTAGCTTTTCTTGTTTGTGAGTGTGTAGTTTGTAACATTCTTTGATGATCTTTATTTTTGTGGTGTCTGTTGTAATGACCACTTTTTCATTTCTGATTGTTTATTTGTATCTTCTCTTTTCTTGGTTAATTCAGCTCGAGGTCTATCAATTTCATTTATCTTTTCAAAGAATCAACTTTTCATTTTGTTGATCTCTGTGTTTGTTTTTTTTTTTGTCTCAGCTTCATTTAGTTCTGTGAATTTTGTTATTTCTTTTCTTCTGTTAGGTTTCAATTTGGTTTTTGTTTTTCTAGTTCCTTGATGTACCCACGTTTAGTTGTTATTAATAATTTGTGATCTTTATGTTTTTTTTGACATAGTCATTTAATGGTATAAACTTTCCTCTGAAGACTGTTTTGATGTATCTCACAGGTTTTGATATGTTGTCTCTAATTTGTTTCAAAAATTTTTTAATTTCTGTATTGATTTTGTCTTTGACCCAAAGATCATTCAGCAACAAGTTGTTTAATTTTCGTATATTTATATAGTTTTGGAAGTTTCTCTAAGATTGATTTTCATTTTTTTCCCCTCACTGTGGTCTGAGAAGATGCTTGATATGATTTTGATTTTTAAAAAAAAATTAGTGACACTTGTTTTGTGGCCTCTTTTATGGTCTATCTTGGAAAATGTTTCATGCCTCGGTGGGAAGAATGTATGTTTTGCAGTTGATGGATAGAAGGTTCTATAAATGGCTGGTAGGGTCCAATTTAAGTTCAGTGTTTCTGTGTTGATTTTCTGTCTTGATGATCTGTCTAGTCCTGTTGGTGAGGTGTTAAAGTTGCCCACAATTATTGTATTGCTGTCAATATTTTTACTTAGGTCTTGTAGTATTTGTTTTAAGAACCTTGGTGCTCTGATGTTGAGTGCTTATATATTTAAGATTCTCATATCTTCTTGTTGAATGAATCCCCTTATTGTTATATAATGATCTTGTCCTTTTTTTTTTTTTTTTACTATTAATTTAAAGTCTGTTATATGTAAGTACAGCTACTCCTGCTTGCTTTTGGTTTCTTTTGACATTGAATATAATTTTCCACTTCATTACCTTGAGTCTGTAAGAATCTTTACCAGTTATGCGTGTTACCTGTAGGCAGCATATTTTTGGATTCTGGTTTTTTATATATTCTGTCAACTCATATTTTTTAAGTAGTGTATTTAGTCCATTTATGTTCAAAGTTAATATTGATATGTGAGGTGTTCTTTTTTTGTCATAATGTTGATTTTTACCTAGTTTCTTTGTAGTCTAAATTATGTAATTATTTTATAAGAACTGTGAGTTTTAAGCTTTTGTGTTTTTTTATGATGGCGAGGAAGCTTTTGTTTTCATGTTTAGAACTCCCTTAAAGTCTAGTGGTAATGAATTCCCTTAGCATTTGTTTATCTGGGAAATACTTTATTTCTCCTTCATTTATGAAACCTAGTTTAGCAGAATACAAAATGTGGCTTACAGTTTTTCCCCTTAAGATTTAAAATAGGACTTCATTCCCTCCTGGCTTATGAGGTTTCTGCTGAGATGTCTGCTGAATGAAGGGATTTCTTAGGTGATTAGATACTTTTTTTCGAAGGATTTTACGATTTTTTTCACTTTACATTGGCTTAAGATAGTCTGATAATTATGTGTCTTGGTGAAGATTATTTTGCAGTGTATTTTCCTGGTGTTCTTTGAGCCTCTTGTTTGTATATGTTTATCTACATTTCTAGCAAGAATAGGGGAAGTTTTCCTTGATTATTTCCTAAAATAGGTTTCCTAAACTAGAAAATTTTCTTTTCTTTCAGGAATACCTGCGTCTTATAGGTTCAGCCATTTCACGTAATCCCCATACTTCTTGAAGGCTTTGTTCATTTTAAAAATTCTGTTTTCTTTATTTTTATCCTACTGGGTTAATTTGAAAGACCTGTCTTCAAGTTCTGAAATTCTTTCTTCTACTTGGTCTATTCTACTTTTAAAGCTTTCAACTGTATTTTGTAAGTCCTTCAGTGAATCCTTCATTTCCAGATGTTCTGTTTGGTTTTGTTTGTTTTTAAGTATTTGTCTCTTTAGTAAATTTTTCATTCATATCCTGGGAATTGTGTTTCCTGATTTCTTTTTGTAAATTTTCAGCTTTCTCTTGGATTTCATTCAGTTTTTTTACAATCCATATGAATTGAATTCTTTATCTGTCATTTCAAAATTTTCATTTTGGTGTGGATCCATTGTTTGCAAGCTAGTATGATCCTTTTGAAGGCATTGAAACACACTGCTTTTTATACTGCCAGAGTTCTTACCCTGGTTCCTCCTCGTCTGGAGAAGGTGTCACTTCTTATTTTGAATTTAATTTCATTTGGATGGGACTTTTTGATTTTTAAAAATTTGTCTCCCTTGAAGATGTGATTGTAACATATGTTGTGTTTTTCATTTCATTTTAATTTGGTGCTTTTAGGGACCATGGCTCTGTATGAGTTTCTTGGTTATAGATACCTTTGTGCGGTGTCTTTCTCACATGTAGCAGTTTATTTGGCATATGTGAAGGTTGTCTGCCTTCCACAGGACTGGGATTGTGAAGATCTTATCTCGATTGCCGGTATTGTGCCCTTCTGTAAGCAGATTTTGTATTGGGTTGTGCAGTTCAACCTTCAGGCCAGTAGGTGACACTAATGAGTAAAAGCCAGCTATAGCAGAAGCTGATGGGTCTGATCTTTGTTTTCTGGGAGGGCCTTTTTGTTGTCTCAGGTGATGAACAGACAACTATGGAATGCCTGATTACAGTGAGTTCCCTGCTCAGCCCTGGAGAGGGGTTCAAAGCTATGCAGGGTTGGACTGCCAAGCTCACCCACCTATACCTCAGTGATGAGCACAGGCTTCATCCCTGACTGGGGGAGCGGATATCTTGGTGAATTGTGCTAAGTTCTCCACAGGGGATAGGGGGCTGCACTAGCTTCATGTCCTAGTCTGGAAGGATGAACACCCTGTCCTGGAGCTGGTGACTTTCAGTTCAGTTGGACACTGTTGTCTATCTCCAGGCCACAATGTCTCTGAGAGTCACAGAAAAATACATGTCCCATGGCTCTCTGCTGGAATAGTTTCAGGGCAGAACTTCTTCCTTAGGACAGCTTTGTAGCTTACATGTTCTCTGCAGGGATGCTACTGCTCTATGTAAAGATGGAGAGGGGCCCTACCTTTAAGCACATGTGGGTGGTATTAATACCACCTGTGGTGGTGCCAGCAATTTGGATCTGCCCAACCTCAGACTCCAGGAAGAGTGTTCAGGTGCCAGCAGTGGTAGACTAGCTTAGGAAATCCTCAGTCCATACACCCCTGTCTAGCATGCTCAAATCCTAGGGGGATCAGACCGGGACTGGGGCAGCATAATTGTCCTCAGGCCCACAGGGTTCAAATACTGGCTGTGATAGCGCGGGCTGGGCTAGTCACCTGGTCGCCAGCAGAACACTTAGGTGGGGGCAGGGTGGGCGCTACAGGCCTGCTAGTAGGGAGAGTGGGCCCATTTCAGTGGAAGTAGCATGGAATGCAGGACGCAGACCTCCAGGGCCTGTGTTCCCAGAATGGCACTGGGTTACAGCTAGAATGCTCAGGTGAGGGCAGGGCAGTTTTGCCATGGGCCTGCCACCAGGGAGGTTGGGGCCCTCTCAGTGGAGGCAGGTAGGTGTGGTGCATGCAATCTGCTCATGTCCCAGTCTATGGGAACATTTTCTATATGTGGATGTGTCTATATATGTAGGTATGTTTTTTAAAGCTTTCCTTTTTCTCTCAATAAATTAGACTTGAAGCAACTAAGAAGACATATAAATGTGATTATAAATTTGAGTAAAAACTCAAAAGGCACTATGGAATGTTTCACTTTTCTTTTTCTTTCTATCAGAATGTATTGGTAGTTAGTTAAACTTGGTATGGGCTGTCAAAATTTGAAATTATAAGGTCAAATATTCTCCTAGCCTGAACATTGTGTTTGGTAAAATAATGAATTTTCTTTTCTCACTTCACCATAAATTCCAACTTAAATCCAACTTTATTCTACACTACCAAATTGTTTGGTGGCTTATATCTGCTCAGGCATTAACTATGTATCAATATAGCTATGGAATAGTTTGGAGAAAGGATTTTTCTTCTTTAGTGACCTTGCCCTTGAGCTTTTCAGAAAACTATTATGGATGACAGTTTTTGCCTTGGTAGGCCTTTCTTTACTTATGCCTGATGGAAGTTTTAATCACTCAGCCCAGTTTTTTTCTCTTTAAATTCTTTTTTATACACTTGGAGGTAGTACCATATAAATCTTATTAAGGTTCAATAAGCTATTAAATTTTTAAAATCTTGCTAAATTGTTTGAATTTGATGAAACGGAATCAAATAAGTTAATGCATCATTTTGTTTAGTTTATTTGCTGCGTATGCTTAATGATTGTCCTTTCAATTTCATGTGATGGGGAATGATGCTAAGAAGCAGCCCTTGATTAGATTTTGGATATCTTTTTCTCTTTACATTGTTACATTCAATTTACATATCTTGTGTATTTTTTGATGCTGTTCACTATGTTCTTTCATTTTCTAAGCTTTTAGTCATTATTATATCTGTTCTATAAACCAGGATCCCATGGGGTTATTGTGATGCTTCAATTAGATACATGTCAAATAATTGAAAAACGACCAAACATTTATACAGATATTATTATGATTCTTTCTTAGGAGATATGATGCTGTAATTTCTGTTTTACTAAGTAGGTTTGAATTTAAATTTGATTTCTACTATAAGTCTGAGCAGGGTCTTTTAAATGAACTGCATGTAAAAGTAAAAGAATCTTTTGTGCTTGGGGGATTTGACAGGTAAAGTATGCCAAAGTATTATGTAGCTCACCTCACATTGAGGAGGACAGTTAATGGAAATTGGAATCCTGTTCATTTCAATATAATTGAAAATATATGCAGCCTCTGCTAATATAAGATTGTAATTTTTTTTATTCCATAAAGTTACACTTTAAAAAAAATCCTCTAATTTATTAAGCTAAACACAATTTTGGCAGCAGGGATAGGATATTTCTACTGGGAGAGGAAATCTTTAGCTTCTGAAATTTGTTCTCTAATAACTTTCTTTACTAAGTCCACTTGTCTCTGTTAATGTTTATTTAGAGTACATCCAGTGCTATTTCTTAGTTTAAAAAAAAGGTAGGAAATGCTGGTCTGGGATTGTGTTGTAATTGTGGTGGATTTAGCCTTTAAAGTGATGAGAAATTACCCGCATATTCAACTCTCTTTACTATATGTTGCCTCTTTACTAAAGATTGCATCTCTGACCTTCCATCTGTATCTTTGATTAGTCTGGAAAATTTTCAAACATTATTTATTTGAATATTCTGTGTATTTTCTTTTTTATATCCTTTTATGCTCCTGATTTATTTGTATTTTAGGCCAGCGCTACTCAAAGTGTGATCTTCAGATCAGTGCTTCTCTGCAAACTGATTTTACTGGTCTGTAATGAATTAAAGACAGAAATTCAGTGTATGCATTTACAAACTTCTATAGCAACTTGACATTACCACAATGTCTATTAAGCATATGATTTTTTTAAAAAAATAACTTTTATTGCATTTTACAAAAGTTTTCTCTCCAATGGATTGTCAATTTAAAAAATGGTTTTTCATTACATATTTTCAGAAGTTATTTTGTTTAGACCTTGCTCGTTCTGTTCTTTAGGTTTCTTAACTGCTCTTACCTAGTTTCTTTCTGTGTCTCTGGGCTACATTTTAGATAGATTTTAAAACATCTTTTTCTGTTCACTAGTTTTCTCTATTTGAAAGAGTTGATTTGTATCAACTCTTAAATTTTACACTGAATTAAAATTTTTACTGATGTTTTTATTAAAGTTTCTGTCTTTAATTCATCACAGACCAGTAAAATCAGTTTGTTGATGAACGCTGATCTGAAGACTGCATTTTGAGTAGCACTGGTCTAAAATATGAGTAAGTCATCTAGATAGCCTTTTTATTGCTTGAAACAGTCTTGATTTTCTGTAGTCTAATTCTGATGTCTCTTGTTTGTGTTGGCTCTCATTCATTGTGTCTGGTATTCCTTATATGTTTGTTTGTTTATTTATTTATTTTTTACTTGAGTAGTGTTTTGTGGAAAGGTGTCATTCTTTGAGGCCTGAATTGAAGTTATTTTCTTTCATTTAAGAACACTTTAAACGACATCTTTGTATAAGATTTATTGGATTTTACAAGTAGTGCGAATTTCGTCTGAGAACCTCTGTGGAGGCCACTTTATGGTTACAATGTCAGAAGGATTGATAAAACATTCTCAAAATGACAAAATTATAGAGATGGAATACAAATCAGTAGTTTCCAAGGGTTAGGAATAAAGGCTGTGACTATAAAGGGGTAGCAGAGGGAGATGTTTGTGGTACCCATTTGCTGTTAATGTGATGTAGCCTTTTGGCATACTAACTTTACATAGGTGTTTCCTTTTGATAGATTCCTTACAATCTTATTTCGCCAATGTTAGGCATATACACTCAGGATGAGAGCTGGTTTCTGAGCTTTCATTTGTATATAACTTATGTGGATACTGTACTTTCTTGCTAGCTAAGCAGCTAATTAAAACAGATTTCCCTCCTAAGTTTTAAAGGTGTATCTAATAGTATAAAGATTCCCTCCTAGGTTTTAAAGGTGCATCTAATAGTTTTCCATACTGCTGGAAAGCAGTGTCCCTATCTATCTACAATTTAGTCTTATCAAGTATGACTATTTTATGCCTTAGTTCTCTTATAATTTTGTTATATAATTATTTTTCCTTTTTTCTTTGGTGTGTCAGATTTTTTGTACAAACCATTACAGTCAACTCCTCGTTATTCTTTCTAGCTTTTTTTCCCACTGTTCTTTGATTAGCCATGTTATAATTTATTTATTTATTTATTTATTTATTTATTTTTATTTCAGCATATTATGGGGATACAAATATTAAGGTTACGTATATATTAAAGACATCATTGTAGCCACTGTTTACTCCTCATTCCTTCGTGTTTAAATGCTTTCTCTTCTTTTTAACTCTCACTGGTTCTTCTAGCACTGTTGACATTTTGGGCTAAATAATTGATTTATGTCAGGAGACTGTCCTGTGCATTTTAAGATGATTAGCAGCATCTCTGGCCTCTACCCTCTAGATGCAAATAATATCTCTCATTTGTGACAGCCTAAAGTTTCTCCATACATTAACAAATGTCCCCTGGGGGCAGTATCTGCCATAGTTGACAACTGCTGTTCTAGCCCTATATGATTTTGGTCTCAGCCAAGGAGCCTTCTCTGAATATCCCTGCCTGCTGTGACGTTTTATCTTCTGAATTTTTTGTAGTACATATTGTCTGGATTATACATTTGCCTTGTATTATATTTTGTTATAAATTTCTAATTCATTTTTCTCTTTCTTTCTCAACTTGTGTGTGTGTCTCTTACTTTCCAATTTCTAGAAGACTGGGACCATGTATTCTACTTTTTTGTTTCTTTGATATTTTGATCAACCCCATGTACTTGTTAGTAGTTTTAAACACAATTAATTGCTTGCATTTTCTCTTATTTTTCCATTTTTTTTATGTGGTGATAATGGGGGTTTTGGAAAGTGGATCTCTCTAAAAAATGTGGAGAACTTTGAAGTATTCAAAAATTTGAGACTCTGTTACTGGTAATTATGAGACTTTCAGACAGTAGAATTAATACCTGTATATTAATAAAAATTGTGTATATACCCTGTAATAACTCTGGAAAATTCAAGACAATTGAGATAATTATAAAAATAAAAGAAGGATATAATTTCTGATCAATGTGTTCGTTATACAAGTCACCAGAAAAATGTATAGCAGGGCAAAATTTTAAAAAAAGTAAACTGAGAAATATAGAAAATGGAAGGATTGTTGAAGTATGAAGGACAAATGATTAGTTCCACAGAGTGAGATGAGCAAAGTAATCAGTGTGTCGGGGTAAATTGTTAGGGATGATGGATGTAGCATCTGGTTAGGAGTGACTTGTGCAAAGCTGAGAAACGTTATATGTGAATGTGGGTAAGTCGAATACAAGTTGGACACAGGGAAGTTGGCTTCTTACTACCAACTAAAGAGAAACATAATTATAAGCATAGTATGTGTTCATTGTAGAAAAGTTTGAAAGTAATGAAATGTATGAATAGAATAAAATTTAGTTACAGTTCTTAATACCAGGAGCTAAATCACTATTTTAGTTAATTTAATTCTCTTAAATTGTATATGGTCTCAGTTTCTCTGTCTAGATATTACTATATGATGGGCCTTTGTGACAGCAAAGGAAGTCAAGCTTTGAGACGATTTCTCTTCTGACGCTCATTTAATTCATGTGGAATCCATCTGCCCAGCTTCTTTACCTTGCCAATTTGTTTCCAGTGGTCCCATGTTGTTGGAATAGTGAGGTCAAACCTTTCTGCTAATTCACATGTAGGTTGACATGGATTTGCTTCCACTACAGCTTTCATCTTGTCATTATCCAACTTAGTGTCAGGTTGCCCACGTGGCCCATTTTCAAGATTAAAATCACCAAAATGGAGCTTCTCAAACCATCCATGTACCATGTGTTCATTGGCCACATCTTTCCCAAACACTTGTTGATATTTTGAGCTTTCTGCATTGCATTGGTTCCATGATGGAACTCATATTAAAAAATAACTTGAATTTTTTACTTATCCATGGTGTCACAAAAATTGCTCTAAAAAACATTTGAAAGATAATCACAAGCCAAAATGTGCATTTGAAAGACTGAGGATGTACCTTTACAATAAACATAAAACAAGAAGCATCAAAGTGAAATGTCAGAGATATCAACTGAGTACTTAAGGAAATCGGACATTTCATACTTAATAACCTATATACACTATAGTGTATTTACATGTATATTTATATAAAACCAGAGTATGTTAGTCTGTTTGTCTTACTACAAAGGAAATACCCAAGGCTGGGTAATTTATAAAGAAGAGATTTTTTTTGGCTCACAGTTCTGCAGACTGTATAAAAAGCATTTTGTCAGAATCTCCTTCTGGTTAGGGCTTCAGGGAGCTTCCAGTCAAGGTGGAAGGTGAAATGGGAGTGCACAGGTCATATGGTGAGAGAGGGAGCAAGAAGGGGAGGAGGTGGTGGCAGGTTCTTTTAAACAGTCAGCTCTAGCCTGAACCAATAAAGTGAGAACTCACTCATTATAATAGGGAGGGCACCAAGCCATTGATGAGGGATTTGCCCCCTATGACTCAAACACCTCTCACCAAGCCCTACATCCAAAACAGGATCAAATTTCAACATAAAATTTGGAGGGGACAAACATTCAGACGATATCAATGGGTTACTATATATGAAATGTTTTATATCCTTTTATTGTTTAATATTATGAACATTTTTTTCATATCAGTAAAACTCTTAGGAGTGATATTTAATGACTACATAGCATTGTATTCTGAGATTATCCCCAAATTTATGTAACCATTCCTCTAGTAAACATTTAAGTTTTCCTTCATTTTTATTAATATAAATATAATTGCAGTAAACCTCTGTAATGAAAATCTTTGATTAAATCTTTCATTTTCTTTGAGGACTTGTAACCTCTACTGTGGCCTGCCTCTTTTGATTTGCCTCACAAAATTTGTTCTGTGTTCCGTAGTACTATTTTGGTAGTGTTGTAGACTATATTTCCTAGTTTTCCAAGTGGTTAAGTGTGAATAATGGACTGTTATGGTTTATGAGATATTAGCTGAAATATACTGTGAAAGATGGGAACAGGGAAGACCTTTCTTCCTTCTTTCTTGTTCCTGTTGCCTGCAATGTTGAATGTATTAGCCAGAATTCCTATAGCTTTCTTGGAATAGGAGGCAACTTTAAATAGAAACAGTATATGGGAGAGCAAAAAGATAGAAGGAACTTGGGCCCCTATACTTGGAGCTGCCATATTAGCCTTTGATTGTCTACTTACTGCTGGATATTTACATGGGGGAAATAAGTTTATTCCCTCTTCCCCCTCTCTCTTGTTGTCATTGTTTGATTATTGTTTTTGGTTTGGGAGGGGTGTGACCTAATCCTAGCTTATAAAAAAAAATCATTGTTTAAAGGCTCCATGTAGTAATGTAATCAGTCCAATATAAGGAAATATGCGTTGTGTCATGGTAGACTGTAGATCCATGTGGAAAACTGAAATCCATGTTGACACTGGAGAGAAATTAATTGGTGTTGAAAGATAAACACTTAAAATGATATAAAAAATACATAAATTCTGGAACTATTTGGTTGTATTGATGAATTTTGTTCTCAGGTGCTTTTAATAATTATAACAAATATTTCAGGGAACACTTGATAGCTTTTAAGCAAAAAACAAAACACTGAGGATTATATCTTATATTGTATCACAATAATCCCTTCCAGCCTTATGAATCTTTAATATTATTAAATATCTTAGCTAGTCACTTTGATGGGATCAGTTCATAAATGTAACTTTTAATGCTCTCATATTAACTTTGAAAAATTTAGATATATGAAATTTAAAAAAAATATTTTTATGAAAATAGATTTACTGTTTTTTAATATTTATTCTAATCAAGAAAGTTGGTCAAAGCTTTGGATAAATAAGTGAAGAATACACATTTAAAAATCAACCAAAATGTTTGTACCCCCATAATATTCTAGAAACAAAAGTTAAAAGGGAAAGAAAAAAAAATAATTACTATTTGTGCAGTTTTAGGTTTATAGAAAAATTGTGCAGAAAATGCAAAGAGTTCCCATATACCTATTCTCCCAAGGAAACATATTTTTCCCCCAGGAATTTCACTATATATGTTATACATAGAGAAAAGACTCTACATCTCTGAACAAAATATATTATTTGATAATAGGAAAACCATACAATACTAAAAATCTTTTTACTGTAACTCACGGTTTCCCACCCTCATCACTAGTAGCACTTTGGACCAGATAATTCTTTGTTGGGGGATACTGTCATGTGCATTGTATTACAGGGTGTTTAGTAGCATCCCTGACCTCTGCCCACTAGATTCCAGTAATACTTCCCAGTCACAACCACCAAAAATGTCTGTAGACCTTACCAGATGTCCCTTGGGGAACAAAATCACCCCAATTGAGAACCATTGCTCTAACCAGTATACTATGTTTTAACATTTTCTGTAGTTTTTTAGGTTGGGCTGAGCTTAGGGGCTGTATATAGTTCATTGAATCTTCACACTGAAGATGTGTAAACAAAGTTTGAGTCTTCCCTGCCTTTTGGGCACTGAATGTAGTATACATAGTTTTACCGAACCTCAGTTTCCTTCATTGCAAAATAGGTAAAATGTTACCTAACTTGAAAGGTGTTGTGAGAATTCATTAAGGTAAATTATATAGAATATTTTGATTAATGTTAGTTTCTTTTTCTTTGAATGTTGTATTGTTTGAATTTATTCCCTTTATTGTGTCAAAAACCTATCACAAAATTCTTATTTCTATGAGAAAGGCCGTCATAGTTTGGGATCTACTATTTATGGATATCAAGAATGCTATACTGTGGGTAGATAAAAACTTTAAATAAATGTTAAATGAAGACTGATTTATGAGGTCGATTATGTTTTGACCCTTTCTGGTGCTCTGATTAGATTGTGACTTGGTTCAAATTTGAACAGTTAAGTGATCTTGCATTCTTTCAAGGACTTTTAGCTTCCCAAATTGAAGATAGCATTAGATGTCAGCCAATCACTTTGTCCTTTGAAGTTTTTGTCTTCATCTCTGAAAGCCAGCCAGTTGTAACAGCTTGTGTGTCAGCTCTAATAGATAAAGTTGGACTCTGCTGGGTTGAACTTAGTCCACTAAAGACTTCTAAAAATTTGACATGGCTTGCAACTAATAATGACCACCTCCCATCATTATTTTTAAAATTGTAAAACAATGTTCACTGATGACATAAATTGCTATTTATAATAATTAAGGTTATTCTTCATGTTCTCCCCTTGCAGAAAATTTCAAGACTTGGTTAAGATAGGAAAACTGTCAGAAAGGCCAAACCACCATAATATTGTAAGTATTTCTTTGAAAAAGAGGTATAAGTTAAGAATATAAGTGTCCATTTGTTTGAGGAAAAATATGTTAGGCAAAGGTATTATATGTAAAATATAGAGGAGGCTATATTATAATCACGTTAATAATTTTTGAGAATTTCAAAATGTGTTCTTATGTATTGAGATGAGGATTTTACCAATAGCATTGAAAAATATTTCTAATTCTAACAAGGATTGATCTAGTTTGTGTAAATTTGCTTATTTAAAGCTATCAGAATCCGGAAAATCATTGTAGTTTTGTAGGTTGTGGTATGTTTGGGTGACTTATTGTTTGGGTTATTTTGCAGAATTATTTATTTGCTGATTTATTTATGTATTTCATTATTTATTTATTTGATTATTTAGTAAATTATTTATCTGATGAATTATTAATACATCTTCATGACATGCTTTCAATTATTTATAACTTAATTTTGAGTTTATTGCTTTTAGAGGCTGCATTGTTACTGACTAGTTTTGATTTTTTTCTTTGTGGTTCTTGAAAATTAAAGTATTAGCTCTAAGGCAAAAGTATATTCATTGCAATGCCCATAGTTTTTTTTTTTTTTTTTTTGTAATTTACAGTAGAGATAAAATTTTAGTTATGCATTGTTTAGTTTTAAATTTACCTATGTAGAGTTACCAGTGATAGAATGTTTGTGTGTTATGTGCATACTCATTGTAGAGCCCACTTACAAATTCATGATATAGCCTATCATTTGTAAATAGTGATTGAACATGTAAATCTCAGTTTACATTATCCGTTGTATCTCTAAAGGGCAGGTCTGTATTTCTTACTTGCTTTAGAATAAATAATAGATCTGGTTATTTTATTTGAATGGCAAATCTGTTTTGCCACTGGAATATTTTTAGGATAAAGTTCAGAGAAAGGAAGTCCAACTTAGATTTGGATCCCTGAGATATAAATATTACTAATGTAGTCTTTATTCTTTTAAATCCCCATTATATGTGTATTTGGAAAACAGCATGATGTTTATATAGATTTTTATATCACTCATAATGAAATATTTGTTTCATATCATATCTCTTATGGAAAGCTTTATATCATTTTGTTTTAATGAACTACAATGGACAAAGATCTTTATAAACATGAGATAAAGTTTCTTTGACTTTAGCTAATAATTCTTTTATGTAAAGTTTCTATTTTTAACCAAATAAGATCATTTTTTCTTTCTTTTGACTCTATTTCATAACATAGTGCAATTATTAGGGCTGTCTGATTGAATGGGTTTAATGAATAGGTTAAAGTGGGTGAAAGAGTGCCATGTACACAACATTGTCTTTATTTTGTGTGTGCTTGCATGCATTACTATGTACTTTACAGTTTTAACACTTCAGAGAGAAGCTGCATTGTACATTTCAAGTTGAGATTCTATTGAAATATGGTGAAAATGGCCTCTGTAGACAGGTTTCACTATAAAATTGTAAATTATGCATATATATCTAAATTTCTTATTTTGAAATATTGAATATATGAATATTTAATTAGAATGTTGCTTTAGTATCTTCATATGCTTGCCTTAAAAGAAGTGTTTTCCTTTGATTTATGTACATGGATTTAGAAATGTGTGTATCATACATATCTGTGACTTTTCTGTTCTGGAGATAAACAGCCACAGATACTATTAGATACGGAATTTTATTTTTAAATGTACTTCAGTATGCCACTATAGTCTTCTTTTGAAAAAAAAACAAACAAAACAAAAAGCTTCCTTCTACAATGTTGAATAATATGTATATTAGCTGCCATGATAATCTATGCACCCTGCATTATTAACAAATAACATATATTTTGGAAGTACTAGCTGTGTCATCCAAGTGATCTTTCCTTGGAAGACACACATATATGTGGACATGTATGCAGGCATATTAAATTTTCTCCTGACATGAGATAACTTTTTGAGACTTATCTTTTAAAAGAGGTATTCATGCTGGCATATTGAGTTCTTATTATGTATAGGCTTAGTGCTTATATCTTTTACATGGATTATTTTTTGTTGATGTTCATTGTGAGATAAGTACTGTTATCTTCATTTTTGGAATGAAGAAACAGAGACTTCAAGATGTTAAGTAACTTGCTCATTGCCACACAGCTGAGGATAAGTGGTGATGCTAGGGATCAGGATTCATTTAGTCTAACTCAATGGCTTTTCTTCATATCCCATTACAGTTTTGTGTGCATGGATGGTATAATGTAGTTTTTAACTAAAGCTTTAAATTTTTTTAAAGAGAATGTAGTTATTTATTTCTACCTTGATAAGTTTAACTTGCAACATATGTTCACTTTGTGTTACATTTAGTCATCTTTCTCAAACAGCAAGCAAGTACTTGAGCTGCTTGAATATTGTGATTTGATTTTTTTTATAATCCTGTGTCCTTGAGCAAAATTACATGTGGAAGAAGAATTTGTGCCTTGGGGGTATTGTGTATTTGCCTTGTGGATGTCCAACACTCAGATCAGATCTTTTGAATCTTAAGCCCAAGGCCATTTCCAGGCCTCTGTTAGGTAGTGATGTTATTATCATGGTCAGACACATACATATTATTAAAAGAATGACTAAGTGCCTGATGCCTAAGCTTTTATAGAATTGACCACAAGCATACTATTATGTATAAGCCTACATATAGTCTTTAATACAAAGTTAAGCATTTTAACATGTGCATAAAAAGGACAAGAAAGTAACCAATTATAATTTTAAACAGTTAATGGTCATTATTTAAAAGATTCTGGGGATCCTTGAAGAATAAGGAAAGATGTTATGAATTAGTGTGAGGTTAAGGGGAAAGGATCTTTCTAATCCTGTTTGGTGTCTGAAGACAGAGGGAAGCCTCCAACCTGAGTTTTTAATACACAAAGCACATCAAAGAACACATGAATTAGAAAGCAGAAGAGTTTGGGGGATGTTGGTATGAGTGCCATAAGTAACTGTATGTGTATGACTGGCAGGCTGCTGTACAAACACTCAGAATTTTTAAGTTAGAAAGATTTTTCAACTAAATAATTAATGTTACATCATAAAATCCTAGAAATGTGATTTAGTAATATGAAACACTATACTAGCTAGGAAGACCATATAATTTATCTTCTAATCCAGGGTAGTTTTGAGAGTAAAAGGTTATACTGTAATATGTAAGGATAGGAGGTGCAAACTGACCTTCCTGGCCAAATGGAAACTATGGTAATATCACAACTTCCTATTGGGCAATTCTTAATAGTCTTGCATAGTGTATATTTAACAGGAATCTTAATTCACATGCAATACCTTTAAGAATGTTTTCTTTTATTATAAAACTGACTTCTATTATGGGCAGCATTTATGTGTTTTTGTGTATGACTTTAGTAAATGGTAACTCTGATGTTTTATAGCTTTTGACACGTATTTTCAAGGTGAAAGTAAAAGGGTATTACTATTGAGAGCAGAAAGTTAAGTATGAAATTTGGTCATAGTTCAGTGGATAGTTCTAAAGTTTTCTTTGTATCAAACATTACAGGGGTTTTTGTGTTTGTTTTGCCTTGTAAATCTTCTAATTAATAGTATGTTTGACATTGTACTGAAAGGTAATCTTATTTGTTGTACCTTCAGAATTTTTAATTTCATCTTGGATGAGCTAGTGGTCTTTTTTTTTTTTTCTTTAAAAGCCATGTTACATGTCACATATGTTGATAAAGCTGGCAGTTTTGCCAAAACATCTTTGGAAACAACTGTGTTTCCTGAAATTCTGTGTGGAAAGATAGAAATCTGTTGATGAGAGTAGCTTAAAATTTTGCATTTTGATAGAATTTTCTTTTTAATTTTTTCCTGATGTATTTTTATCTGACATGGCAAGTTACATTATTAAAGTCATAATTAGATTAAAACATTTTTAATTTATGGCTTTTTGTGTTTAGAGCATACATGACTTGTTAAGTTGAACTAGGTAACTATCATCGTAGCATATTTGTATTTGAATGTGCCTTAAAAAGTTAAAAAATTCTTATGTAATAAATCTTATTCATTCATATGTATAATATCAGAACTTTTTTGTTGTTGTTCAGAAAGGCCTATTATGCATGGTAACAAAGGAAAGAGGTATCCACATATTCTCCCTGAAGTTTGTCACAGTAGAAAGCACTTCCTGAAATACTTAACTACTACACTTGTAAGAGTAATAATATGGCTTATATGTTGGCTCTGAGAGTAGCTTCTTTATAATTATGACAAGTAAAGGTACAGCCAAAGGTCACATTAAACACAAGATTTCTTTCATACCTCATCCATTTTGTGGATAGCATGTGAAATGGTTTAGGTACCTGTATTGATGTTTCAGCAGAGCAACCAAGGTTGTTCTCATGGAATTGTTTCAAGTATCTTTCCCCTTACCTCCCATGCGGTTTCAAAATTTGGCATAAATGTGTATTTGAATTCTGGACTGGTAAAGTAGAACCTTATTAAATTTAGAGTTTGCAAAATAAAACAGGACCTTGTTATACTTCAGGGATTTCTTAGGCCAGTATATAATACCAACATGCAGGAATCTTTAATACTACTATGATGACTGAATGCAAAGTCTCAATATTGACTACCTTAGTATTGATATTGTTCACTGAAACAGTAAAAACCAAACAACATAGAAACAACAACAAAAACAAAATAAAATCACACAAGTTATATAAGCATAGCATGCTTATAAATCTGCAATCTGTGATTAGATCCTATATTTGACTTTAATTTGGCTGTCTAAATAAAAGTTGAAGTATTAACAAAGTCATATAGGAAAACTTTCTATTAAAAATGATTAAGGCCGAATGCTGTGTTGCATGCCTGTAATTCTAGCACTTTGGGAGGCTGAGGCAGGAGGATCACTTGATGTCAGGAGTTTGAGACCAGCCTGAGCAAAGAGAGAGACCCTGCCTCTACCAAAAATAGAAAAATTAGCTGAGTGTGGTGGCCTGCACCTGTAGTCCCAGCTACTTGAAAGGCTAAGGCAGGAGCATTGCTCAAGCCCAGAAATTTGAGGTTGAAAGGAAGCTATTAATATGATGACATCACTGCACTCTACTTGGAGTGACAGAGCGAGAATCTGGCTCAAAAAAAAAAAATGATTAAAAGAGAATATACATTAGCAAATCTCTTTAAGTCACCCTCAGTAAACAGTACCAAAAAATATAGGCTGAAGAAGCGACATTTAGAAGAGCATAAAATTGGTGAGTTATAAATTCTAGTATAACTGATAAAAGTGTTTCCTTCATTCTTTTTTTTGAAATACTTTTTCCTATTGTTTCCATGTTTCCTAGCATGCTTTTTCTTACTGTAAAACTTACAGAGTAATGGTTTTCAAATGAAGATGGTGGTGCCCCATAAGGGAATCTTGGACATTTTTAGAGGGTGTTTTGACTTGTCACAATGATTGTGAGGGTGTTTTGGCATTTAATGGATGGGAATCATGGATACTAGATATTCTACAATGCAGGGGACATTCCTGGACAACAAATTGTCCCAAGTACCTACCACACATCATCTGAATGTCTACTCATTAGATATGAATGTTAAACTCCATTCAAAGATAAATCAGTAATACTTCAGTGTATAAATATATCAACAAGTTTTTATAAAATGTTACATGAAGAATCTCATACTTTAGGGGAATTCACTGTGGAAAGGAAACTTAAGTAATATAAATTGTCTCAATATTTTTGTGTAATTTATTTCACACATTTTTTCCACTTCTTGATTTATAGCATGTCCAACTATATATTTAGTTGAAAAGTTTTCAGTTCAGTAGTACAGTTATTGAAAGATGAACAACACATTGCATATATGTAACAGAGGATATTGGAGACTTCTCTGGCCAAGTATCATGGCTTACACCTGTAATTCTAACACTCTGGGAACCCAAGGCGGGAGGATCACTTGAGCCCATGAGTTTAAGGCAGGAGTGAACATGGTAGTACCATTGCAATCTAGCTGTGGTGATGAAAAAAAAAAAAAACCCACCAAACAAAAAGACTTCTGTTACCAACAAACTTAAAATTTAAATTAGTGTATCTCGTTACATTTTATTAATTAACAACAATTATTTAAAAATATTTCATGATTGCCATCCTAAATATGAAAGCTTCATTTTTTTACAATAATGATAATAAAGGCATTGTTAAAATTACTTATGAAAATTACTTTTATATTGCCTAGTTCTGAGTTTTCGTCTGTTACTGTCTCCAATAATCTATTCTACAACATCCCTATAACTTGCATTACATTTCTTTATTCATTCCTTTCTCTGTTTTCTATTTCACGAGGGTGTGGACTTCATTGCAATTTTAGGTACTAGAGATTTAACGTATACATGCCTTGGCAGCATGGTAGGATTTGTGGGTTAGATTGTAACCATACTGTCCCACATTTTAGCATTCTCCTCAGAGATTGGATAGCTTTGCTGTATTCTTATCTGTGGATCCCAGTTCATCATTTGTTTTCTTTAACTTCCTCATTATATTGAAATAGTTCCTAGGAAAGGTTGAAATGTCTTTATTTTACTCTCAGACTTGATTAATGGTTGGATTGGGTATAGAATTCTAGGCTGCAGATAACTTTTTTTTTAAAATATTGAAGTCTTTGTTTCACAGCATTCAGTGTTACTGAGAAGTCTGTGGCTACTTTTTTTTGTCACTTTATTTTCTTTTTCACTACATATGACCTATTTTTGTCATTTTGGAAGCTTTTACAATCTTTTTTATCTCTGAAATTTTATGAGGATGTGTCCTGGAATGGATTTATTAATTGTTTTGACTGCTCTTCAGAGCCTTTTCATTCCAAAAGCAAATGTCCTTCAGTTTAGGGATATTATCTGAATTACTTTCTTCCCCTTCTTTTTCCTTCAGTTCTCTAGTTAACCACCAGGATAGTAGAAGTGGAATTTGTGAGGCTGAGTCATTGCCTAACTGTGGGCAAAAGATTTGCTTCTCCTCAGTGTCTTTTATGATATGTTCTGTTATGAGTAACTTCTTTTGATAAGTTATTCATCTATTTTCCAAAGATTTGTGATGTCTTTCCTCCTTTTGTCACCATTACCCCCTATTTTTTACCTTGTGAAATGTACTTTTTAAAACATTATTAACTGACATTTTAGTAGGGCTTTGGGAGGGAGGATGAATAAGCTCATGTGGTTAATCTGTGATTGTTGAACCAGTCGTCTTGTGTACTGTTCACTCCTTACTTTTTTTCCTAGCTTACTCATTTTGCAAGATGCAGCTCTTTAAAGCTTTCCCTGATTCTTCCTCATACTTCCCTGAAAGTAATTTCACCTTACCTCCTACATACCTTGTTATAGCACTTATTATGGTACATAATAATTATTAGTTTATTGCTTATTATAAGAACAGAAATTATCTTATTTTTACCAGTGTCCATGTACAAAACATAGTCTTTCTTAAATGATTGAAAACATAAGCAAAATGCAGAAATGAGGTAGATAATAGTTAGCAACAGTACAGTTTTGTCAGAAGGAGTGAAATTATTTCTTATTTTAATTCTGTTTCAATTAGTCTTTGATAGGTTAAAAAAACTTAGTGTAGATTTATTGATTTCAGTAAAATGTTAATATTATTATTGTCCTGGGGTAATCAAAGAAATGTCTTAATATTGAAGCTAAATTACAAAGTAGACATTAGAGTTGAAATGTAAAGGAGCATCTTTCTTGATGCATTTAATTAGGAATTGAAGTATAAGATATTAGAAAAAAGATAGCTAGCAGATAGTTTTATGTATTAAGGAAAGTACAACAGAATTCTAGAAAAGGGGAAAGAATGGAGAAAAAGTCTGTCTTCTTCCATTTGCGTAGCATTCCAATCATTCCAAATAGTAAAATTAAAAATTCTAAGAAAATTTGATCTTTTTGTTCTGTGAGAACATGTCATATCCACAAACAAAAGGAAAACATCTAAATTAAGCACAAGATTTTGTTAAAGGTCTTTGTCACTCTCTTCAGTTGAAACTTCACCATCATAATTATCTGTTGCCTACTTTTGGAAGTTTTCCTTTGATCATAATATTTTGTTTTGTTTTATTGATTTTTAACTTTAATTGTAGGAAATAAAATTGGCTTAATTTAAACTATTTTACTCATGACTTCAGCTTTCATATATGTTTAATAGGTGAATCAGCAAATGTGTATTAAGTACATACAAGACTCTGATTGGTATGCAGAGTAGTTGGAGAGATACTCACTTTTGAGAAGTTATCTTCTCTTAAGAAGCTGTATGCATGCAAAGAGTGGAAGGTATAGATAGCTAGGCAGAGTGCCTTGTGCGTATAATCCCAGTTTCTTGAGAGGCTGAGGTGGGAGGATCGCTTGAGCCCAGGAGTTCGAGGCTGCAGTGTATAAGGTTCAATAGGATAAGAAATTTCTCAAAATTGTATATGATTGATTACTGATGAATAGCCCAGATGAGGTTTATAGTAGTTTAGCTATCTTTAGTATTAATCGAATGTTCACATCTTCTTCAGTCATATCTTAGGCATGATATATATACAAAGGCAGTAAGCGTTGATAACTTAAAATTACTTAACAGCATTCTAAATTTTATTTTTCATATTTATCTCTCTTTTTAGCTATAGACCAAGTATTTATAAGGCCTGGTCATTTTTATGCTTGAGTCTGCTTACTTATTAGAAATGTTCTTGAAATTGCATAGAATTACTTTTGGCATGTTGCATTTTTACTTATTCATATACATACTATTATAATGTTTTCATAAAATCATTCAAGTTTAAAAAATTATAGAGATTTTACACCAGAAACATTTGGTAATGAATTTTTGCTGTATACTAATATTTTGCTTTGTAAAACATGGTTTGAATTCTTTGTTCTATGCCCATGTATTTTTATTTAAATTCAGTATTCATATATTTTCAAGAGTAGTTTTAGGATAAAGTTAGGTATATACTATATTTTCCATTCAAGTTAACTCATTTTTCCCTATCTTGAGACCATGTATTTCATTTAGAGTTTTCTCTAAATTTTCTTGAGGCCGGGCGCAGTGACTCACGCCTGTAATCCTAGCACTCTGGGAGGCCGAGGCGGGCGGATTGCTCGAGGTCAGGAGTTTGAAACCAGCCTGAGCAAGAGCCAGACCCCGTCTCCACTATAAATAGAAAGAAATTAATCGGCCAACTAATATATATAGAAAAAACTAGCCGGGCATAGTGGTGCATGCCTGTAGTCCCAGCTACTTGGGAGGCTGAGGCAGCAGGATTGCCTGAGCTCAGGAGTGTGAGGTTGCTGTGAGCTAGGCTGATGCCATGGCACTCTCTCTAGCCTGGGCAACAAAGTGAGACTCTGTCTCAAAAACAACAACAACAACAACAACAACAACAATAAAATATTTTCTTGAGTGTACCACTTACACCATCTCCATCACACCATCAACTCCACTTCTTCAATGTCCTTTATTTTATATCCTACTTTCTATATTAGGTTACATTGAACCAAGTGTACACAAAAAACTTTATGAAAAGCTCAAATCAAGTGCAGGAAGGTCTTATGGAGAAAAAAGTATAATTATGTTATTGTATAAACTTTTAAAATGTTGTCTGGGAAGCTAAAACTGCTTAACAGATGTGATTGCTTCATTGTTTCAAATTTATGCCAATCAGAGTTGATAGGATTTGATCACACTCTAGTAGATTTATGAGATAAATTACAATACTGCATGACACACTTCAGATAGAAAAACATCAATATAAGTTGAATATGATTTGTTGTTTAGGCTAACAAGCCAGTAATTCTTTAAATCAAATAGTTGCTACTTTGAAAGAATAGTTATTAGTTTTTGTGGAAATTAACAGTATCTTTCATATTTTCTTCATGGTGACAAAAAGTATATGAAACTTTTGTTTTTGTATATAAATGTAATTGTAAAGGGGAGGCATCTTGTTTCTATGTAGTTATAGATGGCCTGTCACATTTCCAAAGACCTATAAAGAAATGGGATTGAACTTAAAGGAAATTTGGCTGCAAAAAAGTATAATACATAATGAGAAAAACCTGTCCTTGTGGTACTGAATTTCTTTAAGTTTTCATTAGATATGTCCAAAGTCTTCCTAGGATTTTTTTTAAAAACAAATAGAAGTTTAATACCTCACAACAAAGAAAATGGAAAAGAGTATACTTACTAATTTAAGTGACAGGTTCCCCTAGGGAAGTTAGAGCTGAGATATTGGGAGTCAGGCTCTTAACCCTGTTTGTTCTCAGCAAATGATAGAACTACTTTTTTAAAAGCCCTAGATGAGAATGTTTTTAATTTCATTCAGGAGGTCTACGTGGTGAAATCCTTCAGTTCAATTTTGAAATAAAAGCATGGGGTCTCCTGAGAACTTGATTTGAAATTGTTACTCAATCAAATAGTTTGTGGAAAGAAGATAGCATTTTTAATTTGATTGAAATTTTTAATTTTTAGAATATGGGAACAAGCCAAACCAATGATTTTTATGAAGGTAGACCCTCATGTTTCAAGTGAGGATGTTGTAAAATCTTTTTAATTTTTTCAGAAGAAAATTATTTAAGTCATGGCTTTGATTTTTAAAATTTTAGAAAGTACACAGGATAATGGAGCAGGCAGCGTTGTATTTATCTGTATTTATCACGCAGAATTTGTATTGTTAAAGTCCTTCCTTTCCAGAGATAGCCACCAGACTGTAATTGGTTTACCTCCTTCCTTCCTTTAATATGAATATACATTATGTGTCCATTTACATTGTGTCCATATGTGTCCATTTATATACCTAACTGAAATATTCTATTTGTTTTTATGGAGTTAGTTTTTTTTTTTTTTTAATTTTACTTTTAACCCAGTATTATTCCTGAACTATTATCTGCTACTCTTTGTATACTTGGTTGATTCACTTTAACTGTTTTGTAATATTTCATGATAGGACAACTTCATTACCACAATTTGTGTATCTGTTTCTCTTTTTACAGATATTTAAGAGTCAGGGTACTTTGTATAGATCTTTTCCACAGATACTCATGAGGCCCTGCCGGGCTCACTGTTTTCAGCACAGGAGACAAGCTGCTATCTATCAACTCTTACAGTGTTGTATCTAGGTTCTGGCATTAGGCAACATTATCAGGCAATTTGGTGTCAATAGAGCAGTGAGTTGCTTTCTCTTGCTGAATTTCCTGTTTTTACAAGCCAATCCACTGTTTCCATTCATGGCAAAGAAGCCTGCAGACAACCTTGATAGCTGTTCTTTTTAAAAAAATGTCCTCCCAATTCTCCTTCCTTCCCAGTATAAAAAAATATAAAATCTCTACATTTTGTGTGTGTTTGAAAAAGATGCCCTTTAAAAATATATATATATATATATTTTTTTCCAAGTTTTTGCATTTTGTTTTATTTTAACCTGTGGGTGGCTAGGACCTATGCTATTTGGGGTTTATTTTGCCACTGCAGCATGTGTGCTGGGTCTGTTGTGTAAATAAGACATGGTTTTGCTTAATATGAATGATATGGGCCCAGATAGTAATATAATTCTTTTAGTTAATAACAGTGAAACATTGATTATTAAAAAGATGCACTCTTATTTTGTGAACATTTTGGAATGTTTTAAAGAGATTATTTAAAAATTTTATAATCTAAATTGCATTCTTTAAGTTCAAATTTATATTATAATTTTCATTAACCTAGCTAATTTGATTTTAATGCTTTTTATATTTTTGAAGAAATCATGTTTGTAGACATCATATACTTAAAAGTATATTTAAACTTCTGTTATACACTTAGGATTGGTATTGTGGTGCTCTCTCAAACTATTAAAGAGAAAGTGTCAATTTATGAAATTTTTTGACTATGTGCCCAGCAGCTTGAAGCTGCCATGTAGAATGCCAAATATTAGACAATTAATATTATTAACCCTTTCACTGAAAATATTTCTTCTTGAAATAAAAGATTGAGTGAATTGCTACGTCTGGATCATTTCTTGTATATCAGTAGCTTTAGAAAGCTGAAAAATATGTATGCTGTGCAGTAAACAGATGCTGCTCTAACAATGCAATACATTATGTACCAAAAATGATCTGTGTTTTAATCATAGATGCTGATTTAATGAGACAAGACTAGCTTACATCAAAAATGGATTTAGGATGTGATTTTTTTTTTTTGCTTTCTGTGTGTTTTTTCTACATAATTAATAGACATACCTTTTAACATCATCAGATTTGGGGGGAAGCTTTTCTTTGATTTTTACATTTATTTCTGAATTCACAAGAGTTTGCAATTCAAACCCATTCAAAATAGTTATTAAAATATTTTAAAGAAGATGCCTTGTCTTTTTCTGTATTAACTCTGCTTTGCATGAAAAAAATTCCTTATGTTTTAAAAGTTCCTACCCTTTTTTGAGTGGGGACTAAATATTTTCTATAATTTGTGGGAGAATTCTCAGGGAGATAGTCAATGAATTGGTTACTGTAAGATGGTGGTGCTTGAGATTTAAAGTCTTTCTCAGGCAGTGTGCTTAGGTTGCCCCTTTGGGTTGCTGTTCACAGAGTCATTGGAATCTTCTCTCATTTATAAGAGAAGCACTTTGCTAGGCTTTGCTTTTGTTTCCTGTTCACTTAATTTATTCCATGAACACCCTCAAACTTGACTGCAGTCGCTGACTTTGAGCCCTTAACTTCTTCTGCATCTGGATTGTACATCTTGTTTGACAAATTTGCCTTTACATATGGTCAGATAATTCTATATTTGGAAAAAATATTCCTATTGTGTTTTACTCCACTGAACCTAGCAGAGTTAAATGTAGTTTGGATGCATAGGGAAGAATTAATGATTGGAAGATACAGAGTTGGTAAATTATTTATTCTGGCCCTGAGGAAGCTGAAAAGCTGAGTGAAAGACTAATAAATCATTTGTGGTAGTGCTGGTTGTCACTTCCAATTATTTTAGACGGTTTTGTGATAAACTGCAGCACCTGCTAGATATCTGCACACCCTCCCTTGATGCTGGTGGTGCAGCTTGTTTAGTCGATTATCAAAGGCAAGTTTGTGTAAAGTTTATTTAGGTTGGAAAGGAAATTACTCTTTTTAAGTCAATTTTGTTGCTTTTTCTCATTGTTGAGTGCTGTGAAAGGATTTCTGTGACATGGCCTGCAATCTGGAATATGCATGCCACTTTAGCCAGGAGAGACTCTCTTTATCTTTTGTTAAATTAAATACTTGAAGAATTGAGCTTCTTTATTATTCCCAGACTAATTAAAAACTACTTCAACTGAGATGATAAAGATTAAATCATCTTTTTGGTACCTTTTGATAGAGAACCACTGTAGCTGCTAGACCAGACTTTTTTCTTCATTTGTTTTTGATGCCTGAGGTTTTGGAACTAGTGGCCCTAAAAGGTAGTGAGGTCTCTTTTTGCATGGGTCCTAAACTCAGCTGCTAAGATTCTTTGAGAGGCAGAAAAGAATTGGAAAGAAAGCGTAGCCTAGACTGGTCTGGTTTTAGTGGTCTGGAAACAAGGCTACTTTAAAACTCTTGGAAAATAAATTAAGAACATTATATAATGTGCATGCTTTATGCTTGGAATTAACTCTTTTGCTTCTGTTAGAGTTTAATAATTATTTGTATTGAAACCCAGAACATTAGGTTTATTTCTGTATGTTCAGAGTGACATTGTTTCTACTGAGATTTTCAACTTTAACGTAAAAATAGGGGGAGGAAGATCTTACAATTCTATACAAGGAAATAATCTTGATAAGCATTCTTGTATTCATTCAGTTGCATTTTCACTCACTGACTTGCTTCTCCTCATCAAACATTTATTAAAGCTCATGTGTGCCAGTCCTCTGGGAACAGCTACTACCGCTACTGTTAGTAATAACAACTCTTTTTTAGATGTTAGTATGTGCCATGTACTCTTTTCTCTAAGCATTTTACGTGTATTAACTTATTTTAATACAACAATCCTATTATAGTGTTCGTAGTTTGTATCCTTATTTTACAAAGGAGCTTTATGGAGTAATAAGGCAATAGTGATTTAATTTTTTTTAAGAGTCTATAGAAGGAGGGAGACTTTTGTCTTTATAGTAAATCTTAGTTAATGGGATTTAGGAGTTTCAATCCAAGTAGTAGTATAATAATAACTATCAATTACTGAACATTTTATGTTTGATATATATATTATTTCACTTTTAACCTCTGGAAAAAATGATTATTATCTTGTCATGATGGAGATATTGAATCTTAAAGAAATCAAACTACTTGCCCTGGGTTATGCAGCTTGGGTGGGGGGTAGGGTTGGGATTTGAATCAAGATCTGAGTGCCTATACACTTTAATCAGGGGTTACCAACCCTAGTCCTAATGGACTTGGTAAGCCACAGAAAGCGGGGAGAAGAATTAGTGGGAAGCTGGGCAACTGGAGAGCTTTGTCAGAAGTGTCCCAGAATTGTGACTCTCGTGATACTTTTTTTGGGGGTGGGGGAGAAGTTAAAAATACAGATTTTTCATGAAATGTCCAGTTTTTTAATATTTTGACTATTTATTCATGATGAATTGTTTGCCCACTGCATGTGGCCTGTGGATGCCAGTCTGAAACCTCTGCATATTGCCTTTGGTAGAATTTGTATTGACCAGGAGATTTCTCTTCTAACTTTATCAGATTGAAAACTAGTAAAAGCTTATGAAACAGTATTATTAGATATGTCAGTAAAATTTCATCTTTTAGGGAGTTTAACAGACTAGAGTAAACATAATTATTTATGATTTTAGTAATCTTATATAGCTTATTATACACCTCAAGAGAGTTAGTGGAGCTTGGATTTCTGGTTCTTATGGGATACTAATAATTCAAATACAGTCTATAGCATAAAGCATCAAGTCAAACAGTAGAAAAAAATGAAACTAGAATTTTAAAAATCTAAGCAGGTATTAAGTTATGTAATCGTTTATTGAAATACTCTGTCTCTGCCTTCCCTCTCTCACCATGTGCCTAAAATGCCTTTTATTTCCTCCTTTCCCTGCTCATACACATTTCTTTGTGCTCTGAATCATGTGGGAGATTTAAGATACATGTAGCTTTTTCAGTGAAATGCCTTTATCAGATTACAGGTATCATGAAATCATATGTAGAATGTTTTTACTTTTAATAGAATATAACACAAAGATCAAGGTTTTAGTGAATGAACAACTGTTTAAAGGTCAATTGTTTTGTGGTTTTATTAATTGCTTTTATCTTACTTAAAATACAAATAAAATATTCCTAGAAAGAGCTTCAGTGATGTTTCTTAAGTGTTTGAAAAAATTCATACCAATCAGTTATTAAAAGGGTTTTTCAGTACAGGCACTGTGATTCATGCCTGTAATCTGAGCACTTTGGGAAGCTGAGGTGGGAGGATCACTTAAGTTCAGGAGTTCGAGATTAGCCTGGGCAATGTAGTAAGACCCTGTCTCCACAAAAAATTTTTAAAAATTACCTGGGTGTGGTGGCACATACTTATAGTCTTAGTAGCTACTAAGGAGGCTGAGGTGGGAAGGATCTCTTGAGCCCAGGCATTCTAGGGTGAAGTGAGCTACAATTGTCCCACAGCACAACCTGGGTAATATAGCAAGACTCTAGGAAAAACTAAGGGTGGGGCTATTCTTCCATAAACCTAGATGAAAAACCTAGCCTAATAATTATTAGTTATAAACTTAACTATTATTATTCCAAATAATAATATAATTCCAAATTTGGAATTATTCCAAATAATTTTTCTTAATGAATTTTCAGATCCTACCTGATAACTCAAATCATTCCACTCAAAATCAATGATTCTTTTAACAAAAAGGTCTTAATAAATTATGAAGTCTTTAGTGTGTCTTTATATTTGATATAAAAATTAAATACTTGTTACTGACTTAATTTTTCTATTATAAGTTAGAGGTTTTTGACCTATAGCATTTCATTTAGTAGTATTCATTTGGTCAAAGTATGGTTTTAAGAATTAATAGAAAAATCTTTTACTATGTCTTATAAGAATAATATATTCATTATAGAAAAACATTTTAAAATTATGAATAGAGTAAAAAATAAACACATATGATTCTACCACACAGAAAGAAACAGCAAATCTCTTTCTTCTTTTGACTTTTTTTCTTTTTCGCTTTGACTGCTTAGCATTTTATATTTGTCTTTCCTGTGATAATATTCATAGTTTAGTAGGTTTGCTTTTAAAAGACATCATAATATTTGACAAAATTCAAGTGCATCTGCTTCTTAAAGATTTTCATCCAGTAGTTGAAAATAATTTCTCCCTTCTTAAATTCCATGTAACTATAACTGTACCTCTACTGTGATACTTTATTGCTACTTATATACATCTTAACCCTAGCTTCTTGAGAGCAAGCACTGTCTTGTATTCATTTTTAAGGTTTGTAACATTCACTGACTGCCTAGTGAATAAATGAAAGTAGATGTTAAGTTTGTCTCCTGCATCTACCACTTGAAATACCAAAATGGCAGCAAATACATCAATATACTTATTATTTTAATAGGTTATAAAGGTAAGGATTTTGTGGAAATGTGATTATACTAAGAAATCACTGAAGTTTATGGAGCTAACAATTCTTCCTAGATCGAAAGATGTACTTGGCCCCCTACATCATAAGTAAGTTATGAGGATTTATTATGTTCAGATATGTCAGGTCTAATTTGAACAGCGAATTCTGGTAAATAAGTATGTATATACAATGTTTCAGTTTTAAAACACTGAAAAGAACTAGTGAATTATTGGAAGGTTTGTAATTATGTAGAGCCTAGGAATTCTGAAGTAGAAAAATTTAGAAATGGTGGACTTAGTATGTTACTCTGTAGATAAACGGTAATTTAGAATGCTAGAGGTGGATGGGTCAGTAGGAAACTGAAGTTTTGGGAGATAAATAATTGGACCAAGGTCATAAGACTACAGTGTACCTAATGCTAATTACTGATGTGTGCTCAATAAATATTTTTTAGGAGTAAATGAAATGCCTTATGTTTAGGCAGTTGTTGAAAATTTTATCATGTATAGTTTAGTAAAGTTATTACAAAAGAAAACACCATGAATGTCCATATTAGAAAACAGAATTTTTGCATTCTTTAAAATTATGTATACTTTGAAGAGAAGAACCTAGAAGACATACTTTTAAAAAATATGACAATGTAAGGAAGGATAAAATAGAATAAGGCTTCTGTTTAGCTTTGTTTCTAGCAGCACTTTGACTATATAATTGGAAGGTATCTTTGCATAAGCTTTATGGAAACTTTTTAGGTTGGAAAAGGATTTCAGCTGGAGTGTCTAAAGGGTCACATGCAAAAAAACCCTCTATATTAAAATAAATGTGTCCAAGTTTTAAAGAAAAGATCTCAGAGTTTGCAGATGATCCTAAAATTGGAGCTAGGGGAAATAATGAAGAACAATGCAATCAGATTCAAAAAGATTTGGATTGTTTAGGTGATTGGGCCAGCAGATGGCAAATGCAGTTCAGTGTAGACAAATGTAAAATAATTATCTTAGGAACAAAGAACCAATCATACAGCACACTGATCAGGAAAAAATTTGTGAGTTATTGTAGGAAAACCATTGAAACAGTTAACCCGGTGCACAGCTGCAGCAAAAAAGGCAAGCAAGAAACCAAATTAGCAGACGGATAGAATATAAAGCAAGAGGCAATACTTATAGTGTGCTAAGAAACTTGCTAGACCTCATTCAAATTACTCACTCTACTATTGGTTGATAAAACTACTTCAGGAAGAGTAAATTTTTGTCTTGGAGATAGACTGGAAATTGTACCAAGCAAATCTAATAAATCACATTAAAAAGATTTGAACTAATTTTTATGAACTTTCAATTTACAAACATTTATTGATCTGAGCAAGACACTGAGTCAAAGTGAAGGGTCTATCGATTACCAAAAGTTGGGTTTAGTAGAGGACATGTATGGTTTCCATTGCCTAGGGCCTTAGCAACCCCCCCTTGTAGTTAGGTAGAAAGTTGCTTCTAACCTTTCAAGGTTAAAGAAACCTGAAGGCTGGCACGGGTCCTTCCATAGCTTGAGTAGCTTGAGAGTTGCGCTTTGGCTGCTAGAGAGACCATGGACTTAAGACCTCTACGGGCTGTCATTGAGGTGTTCCTTCCTGGCCTGTGAGTGACTCTTTATGCAAAACATAAGTTGAAGACTTTTTTTCTAGGCTTTGGAGGCAGAAATTCTGTGGTTTGCCTTCCCTAGTTCTTGTCCAAGCCTGATTCTCCAACCTTGTCTCAATTTTCTGAGCTATCCTGTACTCATCACTTAATTCCTTTTTAAACTTAGATTAACTGGAATATGTCTTTTGTTTTATAATGAAGAGCCTTAACTGTTATAGTGGTAGTGTTCTGTCACTTTTGCCTTGGCCATTGCAGTTTTTTTTTGCTTTTGTTCTATAATTTGTTCACTTTGTTTGGAGTGGTTTTATTGTAAATCATTTTTTTTGGATGAGGAGAAGAAAGTTAAAATGCAGATGTCTCTCTTTCCCTCTACTTTTCTTCTTTCTTTCTCTTCTCCCTCTCTCTTCTCCCCATCAGAGTTGAAAAGAAGCAAGAAGAATTTGTATCAATACCATCAGCATCTATAATTCTTATGTAAATTTAACTTTATTTATATAATTAAATAGTGTCACTGTTAAAAATGGGCTTTGGTATCTAACTTGTCAAGGAGAGTATTTACATTTTAAAATAAATTTTACTTGGTATTTCTAAAAATCATTTTCTCATTTTATCTTGGAGGAAACTTAAGTTCATCAGTTTGCCAGATTTTCATAGAGTCACATGAGCGATAATAGGTGGTAGAATCAGGAATACTCTCCCATAGTTTCTGATTACTGCATCATTGATTAATGAATATTTGTTGAATTTTTTGAAGAATAACACTTGTGAATTAGTGATTGTAAATTATATTTTACATTTGTGGTGGTCGATCATTTAATATTTAGAATTGATTTTTGTCACACAAGCAGTGGTGAGATTTTCTATTTATCACATGTCTTACTGACTCATATTTTAGTTATATTGTTAGTCCAGTATATAGATGCTTGAGGCACAGGCACATACAAGAGTAAAGTGGGAAGAAAAAAAGTTATTTTGGGGAGTGGTTTGCATGGTTATTTCTTAGAGAGATTTTGAAATAATCAAGAGTTTGTTCTTTCTACCCTTTCATCATTCTTAAAAGTGAAATGGAACCTTCCCATCAGAAAGATGTCTTTGAGGCCATTACTCTCACCACCTGTTGGTTGCCAGAGCTGTTATCCTACTTATATGTATCATGGCATGCAAAGTAGGTGTTCCATGATTCAAATTTCTTACCTCCCTCCCCCTCTGCCCCATAGAATAGATTATGAGCAGTGTTAGGAGGGAAAGTTGTATGACTAAACTATTTGAAATATCTTACTACCTGATAGCCTTTTACTTACTTATAGATTACTCTTTTATGAAGAGAATACTTGTGAACTGAAATGATTTTTCGAAATTTTGTTTAGTATGGCTCAGTGAAGGTAAAAAGTTCATGTAGCTTTCAGGGAAATGTCTTTGGTCCTGTTGCATAGTTAGGAACTGCCTGTATCATATACCTTCATAATAAAGAAAAATCAGTATACTTGGGAAATTAATTATCTTAAGTATGTATTGAAGTTTTCCATTCTAACTTTTATATAATGTTTAAAATATTTATAAAATGGAATGAGTACTGTATTTTTTTCTGCACTGTGTACATATGTAAAAAGAGATGTATGGTACCTAGGACTGAATACTAAGTGGATGATTATATACTGCATTTGCTATGCCAGATTGCTGAAGACTGACCTGGATGTCTGCAATGTAGCATAGTTGTCCTCTTAGGAGTAGAATCAAGACCTAATAAGCCAACATCCTTGTCCTCGGAGGAGGAATTTGTTTTACTTTCTGTGTCTGCATTGCAGGATACTCAATGGCAACAAGATCTGCAGTTAGCCATTTCTTTTGCCACTTAGAATTGAGTTGCTCTGGCTGCTGCTGCTGCTGCTCTCACTACATCACATGGGGACCTGCTACTTTTGGCTGTTTCTGGTCAGTTCCTAGATAAAAAAGCAGGCCTTTTATTAATCATGCCTTCGCTTCCACAGAGTGTTCATAGGGTAGAGATGAGGTTTGTGACTAATGTGTCCTTTGTATACTACTGTTGAATGTTCAGAGACTGTGCTTTCCTTGTCAGAGAACTCTTTTTCTTTAGTTACTGCTAGGTTTGGAGTCATTTCAGAAGACCAGTACCCCTAGATAGCTTATAAGGGGTTATTTCTGTTTTCCTATATTTCTGTTTTTCTTTTTCCCCTCTCTCCTTTCTTTCCTTCCTCCTTCCCCCCTCCCTTTTTTTATTTCTTCCTTTCTCTTTGATGATATTGGCATTTCTTGCTTAAACAAAATGATTATCAAAAAATTCTGTGTAAAAATGCATTTTTGACATTTTATTCTAAAAATATTAGGTTATTTACTTGTAAAGATAGCTTAAACATGTTTTGAAAGATTTTTATGCTGAGTGTGGTAGCTCACACTTGTTATCCTAGCACTTTGGGAGGGCGAGGTGGGAGGATTGCTTGAGGTCAGGAGTTCAAGACCAGGCTGAGCAAGAGCAAGACCCTATCTCTACAAAAAATAGAAAAATTATATGGCCATGGTGGTGTGTGCTGGTAGTCCCAGCTACTCAGGAGACTGAGACAGGAGGCTTGCTTGAGCCCAGGAGGTTGAGGTTAAAGTGAACTACAATGACGCCACTGTACTCTAGCTGGGACAACAGAGCGGGACCTTGTCTCAAAAAAAAAATGGTTTCTTATATGAAAAAATGGGATCTCATTTTACATTTAACAGTATATTATGGGTAGGAAACATAAGTCTACATCATCTCATTTAATAGTTGTATAACATTCTATTGTATGGATGTACCATATTTTTTGAGCCAATTCCCTTGATCACTATTTGGGTTATTAGAATTTTTACTGTTATATATAATACTGCATTCAACTACTTTTGATAATTTTTGTATATATTTCTAATTATTTCCATAGAATAAATTCCAAAAGTAGAATTATGGAGTAAAAAGGTAATTATAAGTCTTCAGATACTTATTGCCAAAATGTATAGGTTTCTTTTCCTCCAGCAAATTTGGAGATTCCTGGATTTTCCACATCAGCAGCAGTATTAATATAACGTAAAAAGAAAAGGTCTTTGCTGATTTTGTAGGAGAAAAGTAGTATCTTGTTTTGATATACCGTTCTAAATGCTATTGATCATTTGCATTTATTGTGTAATTTACCTCTTAATATTGCTTGCCTGTTAGTATTTTTCTGATATATATTTATGCACTAAATTATATATTATGAAGATTAGCCCTTTTTGTCATGTTGTCAGTATTTTCTTCTGTTTTTTATTTGTATATTGATTTTTTTAAAACGAATGAGTTGAGGAATTTTGTTTTGTCTGTTTTTTGTTTTATTTTATGCCATATAACCATTTTTAATTTTTATGTAATCTAATATGTGTTCCACATAAAATTTTTTATCTTTAACATTTAAAATTAAAAATATACATAGAATTTTAATTGATCTAGGATTTTTAAATATTACTTTTTGGGCATATGTTCTTTATTTTCTATGTATTAGCTTTGCAGACCTCTATGTGCGTACAGACCATAGTCATGAATGCAAAGGAAAGAACACTGGAATGTATCCAGCTGACTCTGACCTTGAGGCTCAGCATCTACATCTGTGAAGTGAAGATATTGGTCTGATTCATTGTTGTTCATTCATTTTTTTGTCCATGAACCCCAGTAAGAAATAATATTTAAATCATCCTAGGAGACACACATACACATGAAGAGACATACGTAAGTGTATATACATATACACAGTTTGTGTGTTCTACTTTTTGTGTGTCATACTGTATCATGCCATGCAATTCCAGATCATTAAAAAACACCCCTACTGTATGCAACTCACTGAATTGCTTTCATTACCTACTAAAGGATGTTATAGTTTGAGAAACCTCTGGTCTAGTAGATCTTTAATTGGACATTCAGATGCTGACCAGGTAACAGATGCAAATAACTTATCAGTTAGCTAATTAGAGGGCTGGGGTCCTATATAAAAGCATTCAAATTAAAATAAAGTAAAACACGACACCTTGTTAGACCAACAAACATTTTCAGATGTAATTCAGCCTTCTCATTTGGGCCCCTAACTTAAGCATTCAAATTAAAATAAAGTAAAACACAACACCTTGTTAGATCAACAAACATTTTCAGGTGGAATTCAGCCTTCTCATTTGGGCCCCTAACTTAGTCTAGAGAAAAAAAAAAAGACATAAAAAATGCAAGCTTATTCCTTATATTTATAAGTATTTATAGCTCTGACAAATGCTATAAAATATTTTAAACAAATAGTTCACTGTCAGGCAATGGAACCAGATCATACTTTGAATAGCATCCTTGATCTTTTCAAGTACCTTCCTGTGCTGCTTTGGCACTGTGATGACTTCTGGCCATGAAATTAGGAGATAAAATGGCCTCACTCTCTTTTTCTGATTTGATGAGAAATGATGCCTGTAATAGGATCTGAGAAGAAAAATATGAAAGTGATTATTCTCGATATCTGAGTTACTCTGGAGGCTGATTATAGGGGAAAGTGAACTTTGTTCTTTCCATGTGAAGGTAAGGTAATAATGCAATATCCCAGCAAGTGTGTCCAAAAGCAAAAGAAGATGCCGATGAATAACCAGTGAAAAATCATATAGGAAGAGTTTAGTGTCTCTGAAAGAATACACAGCAGTTGGATACCTATAGAATCTTATGTGTCTGTGTATGCACACAGAATTATTTTTATGACTTGATTTTCTGGTTTTGGAGACAAGACTATATATACCTCCAAGAGAGATTCTGTGATATATAATCATTAAGGCTCACTTTGGTGACTTGGGTAATTGTAAATAGAACCATGGAGCCATTAGGCTCCAGATGGGACTTTAATCTGGCTTCTGATTGAGCGGAGTGTCCTTGTAGAGTCTCTAAGCATCTGTTTTGGAAATATATATGACATTATTCAAAATTTGTACAAATTAACCCACCCTTGGGTTATAATTCAATTTTCCTTTATTGAGAAATGTATTGTAAACAGTTTTATGCAATCTAGTGAAACTAGCCTATGCCAATTATTTATTTGTTTATTAAGTGGTCATTTAGATTTTTGTGATTGAACTTAATGGATTTAAGAAAACTTACATTAGTCTTCTAAAGATTGTAATTAGTTTATAAAATGTCAAGAGTTGTTTCCTAGTTTTAAATAGCTTTCACATAGGTACTTATTTGTGAGAGACTCTTTAAAAATATTTAAAGTTATAGTGGTTTCACTTTTGAATAACAGAAACCTCCAAATAATCTGCCTTAACTAGAATAAAGTTTGTTTTTTCCCATAATGGACACTTCATAGGTAGGGGAGACTCTAGGGCTTGATCTCCAAACACTGTAGGTAGGAATAAGGTACCAGCTTGATTTGTCTTTTCTTCGTTTGTCTTCAGGCTTGTTTCTTTCATGTTCATCAGTTGGCTACCATCAGCAGCTGGAGCAACAAACATCCTTTGGTTCCAGCAAAGAAAGAAGAATTTTTCTCCTCATCATAGATTAAAAATTCTTTCCTTTAGTTTTATTGACCTCATTTAGATCACGTGTCCAGTAGCAATCACCATGTACTGAACCTCTGAACCAGTAACAGTCACCTTGTACTGTTTGGTTTAATTAAGTCTGGGTTACTGAACCAATTGCTGGCAGGAAGTATGATATTACAGAGTTTGGTGATTTGGGATCTATTTCTGAAGCTGAGTGGAGTCTAGGGAGGTCAGCCTCTCCTGAGTCATGGGAAGGGAAAGGTAAAAATGGCTAATGGATCTGCAAATGAATGGAATGTCTACTGTGAGCATTACAAAAGTTCTAATTCATTCCTTGATCAAGGTTTTAGTTTCTATCTCTCCTTGCATTTTTTATTAATAATATGGCTTTTAAGTAATTATTTTCCTATTTATAGACCACAGAAATTAAAATTATATTGTAGAAAGAAATAGTGGTTAGGTATTTTATGGTTGCTTAGGCTTTTCTTATTATGTAGATACTGGAAAAATTATAAACATTATCTGACACAGATGAAGTATAAGGCAATTGCATTATTAAATAAATGTTAGTCGTATTTTCTCAGGAAACTGTCAGACATCATTACTACTATTTGTCCCTTCCCCAGAAGAAGGCAATACAGTTCTGCCAACCCATAATCATCAGCAGCTTGGCCTGCCATGTGTAGCTAATTTTTTTTTTTTTAGTTGAAGTATGATTCGCATATGAGGAAATGTTTAATGACTGAGAATGAGTATTGGAAACGAAGAGTTCTGAATTCATGGCAGAAAGGTCTTATCCTGGATTTAAGTTGGGAAATACTGAAAATAGTGCTAATATAAGAGAAAAGTTCTGCAAGGAGTATTGGAGCAATTGTAAATTTTAGGTTTTCATCAACTATCCTTAGGTTGTAGTATTTGTTTGCAGATTTTCCTGAAGCTTGAAAGATGTCTTCAGTTCATCTACTGTTCGTAAATTTCTTTTGCTCCTTCACGTGTCAAAAATGTACTATTACAAATACCAATAATTTGGAATTTGTGATAAATTGATTGGAGATAGTTTTAAACTATAAACAGTTTGGTAAGCAGCTAGCACAATAAACAGGGAATCACTTTACCTTTTTAACGGTTATAAAATAATTAAGGCATTTTAGAAGCCTTCTTCTCCTTTATTTTTACATCTCACAGGTCTTGGTTCTCCCTGATTCTTATCTCTGGAACCAGTTCTTCAGATTCTGGGTTAGACTTCACCTATCTTTCATTGGGTTCCCTAATCTCTGTGCCAGAATATTCATATGACACATACTATTCTGCACCTTGGCTTTTTCTTTTTGAACTTAGCTTAGCTCCATTTGAGCACATTATGTGAGCACATAAATTGACTCATTCTGTTTTTAGAACTTCATAGCATTCCAATGTAGGGCTCTGTAGTATGTAATATCAAAATAGTCATTCTCAATGGTAGATTTGGTCATGTTACTGTTCTTGTTAAAAGATTCTCCTCCCTTCTTAACAATGATGATTCTCAGTCATGGCAGGAACATTCACTTCCTAAGGATGGGTAAATCTGAATCTTGCATGGACCTTTTAAAACTCTGTTTTCCAAATTCTGATAAACCTTCTTAGTTGAGGATTTCTCTTATAGTAAGAACTATAACTATCTCAGATATCAGAGTAGACAAAAGATTATGAACTCCTTAATGGTCTGACTTTCTTGCCCTCTGTTGTTTAATAATTTTGAACAGGTTGCTTTTTTTGTGATTGGGGATCTCCTGTTTTCTTTTTCACTTTCCAACACTGACATGTGTTTTTATTGTGCCTTTTATACCCTTCCCCTCTTGTACTGTCCATCCTGAAGCTTCATCTCATGAGATTTTCCTTGTTCTGGACTCTTGGGCTGTTTAGTAAGAGCACTTGTAATTTCTTCTAAACTTAACTCCTTTCTACTACATTTTTGAACTACTTGAAGATAGAGTGGTGTTATGACCTTTATATTTTTTAGCATGTAGACGATGTACATAGTGGTACACATAGTGGGATATCAAATACCTGATTAAACCAGTGAAATTTAGTGGATTATCTGTGTAGATATCTAAGTATATAGTCATGCATTGCTCAACGATGGGAACACATTTTGAGAAATGTGGTGTAAGGCAATTTCATTATTGTGTGACCATCATAAAGTGTATTTATACAAATTGTTAAGTTTATGGTGTTCACACAATAATATGATGTTCATATAATAATAATAAACCTAGTTTGTATAAGTAAGTGATATAGCCTACTACATACCTAAGGCTATATGGTATCTTGCTCTTAGGCTACAAAGCTGTACAGCATGTTACCATACTGAAAACTGTAGGCAGCGTAACATAATGGTAAGTATTTGTGTATCTGAACATAGCTAAAATAGAAAAGGTTCAGTAAAAATATGGTGTTACAATCTTATGGGACCAGCATCCTATATGCAGTTTGTTGTTGACTGAAAAGTTATGCAGCCCATGACTGTATTTATGTTTTTGCATAAAATAGCTGGATTTTCAGCAATGAAATTTTCTGAATATTTGTTGTTGTTAATAAATTAGATTTGCAGAAAGAATTTACTGAAGAACCTGGTCATGAGGGAAATAAGATAGGTTTTGAGAGTTTAAAATATACCCAGGGAAGAGCAGATGTAGAGATGCAAAGCCTCTAAAGAGGAAGAATGACTGATGGGCTTCCAAGCTTTGGCCATTTACATGATTGACTAGTGATGCAGCTGAAGAAAGAATATGCCCATTGAGGGTGGGGAGTGGATTGGTCTGCCATCACTGTAAAGGAAAAGCCCAAAGGGCAAAGTTGGTAGAACTCATCCCAGCCTTTGTTGGAAAGTTTTTAATATTGTGATTTATATTTCTCTGTATAGAGACATATGCAGGTAGTTGCAGATGAATACTCCAGATTTTCTTGGCAGGTGGAATAGTGATTAAGATACGGACTTGAGCAGACAAGGTTCAAATTCTGGCCTCAATACTTATATCTTTGTGTCCTAGGGCAAGTTTCTGTTGGAATCCAGTTTCTAGTCAGTTAAATCCACAGGGAGCCTGTTAAATCCACAGGGCAGGGGTGGGGAACCTGTGGCCTTAAGGCCTCACGTGGCCTGCTAGGTCCTTAACTGCAGCCTTTTGACTGAATCCAAATTTTATAGAACAAACCCATTTATTTTTATTAATACATTTTTATTCATCATATATATGTTAAATGAACATATTTAAAATACCAAAGAATAAAGTAAGTTTCAATGAAATAGTCCTTCCAGATTGACTGGCACAACTAAAATACTTGTAAGCCATAAAGGCTAAATTGACGGCTGCTGCTTTCATGGTTTAGTTCTAACTTCTCCTATCTGACTGGTGCCACTACTGCACTAGGCTGGTTGGTGAGAGTTTATGGAGGTCCAGTACACCAAGATGTTGTCACCTTTGACAACAGTGCACTGTGTTTCTGTTTGAAGTAGAATTTGTGACTAGTTGCACAGCTTGACAGTATTTTTAATTCTGTCTGCTTAACAGCCCATCATGTCAAAGAAGACCAAGAGAACGGTAAAGAAAGAAGACTGATTTTTAAATGAGGATTGGGAATTGCAGTATTATCTTGTTTCTGCTAAAGACAAGATGATTCGCTTCCTTTGTGGTACTGCAATGTTGACATTGAAGAAATTCAGTGCTCATCAGCATTATGACACCCATAAGGACCATAGATATTTTAAATTAGAGGGAGAGGTGTGAAAGGTTGTATTGCAGATATTGAAATATGAAAATCAAAAAAGCAACGACAATTCTTTCAAGCAACAATAAGACCTGGAAATAATGCCACTGAAGCAATTTATAAAGTAGATTATATACTCGGGGGGAATAAAAGGAAGCCATTTAATAGAAATTGTGAAAGAATGTATTATCAAAGTTGTAGGGTGCTTAGTCCCCAATAATGTTTCAAACTACAAACATTACTGCCTCTTTCAAGGAGAACCATAACTGATCAGCAGGCAACATGAATTAGCCTTCAACTTAACAGAACAACTTTATGCAGTACTTCAAAAGGAAAAAATATATTATTCAATTACTTTTTTTTTTTTTTTTGAGACAGAGTCTCGCTTTCTTGCCTAGGCTAGAGTGAGTGCCATGGCGTCAGCCTAGCTCACAGCAACCTCAAACTCCTGGGCTCAAGCGATCCTGCTGCCTCAGCCTCCCGAGTAGCTGGGACTACAGGCACGAGCCACCATGCCCGGCTGATTTTTATATTATATATATTAGTTGGCCAATTAATTTCTTTCTATTTTTATGGTAGAGACGGGGTCTCGCTCAGGCTGGTTTTGAACTCCTGACCTTGAGCAATCCGCCCGCCTCGGCCTCCCAGAGTGCTAGGATTACAATTCAATTACTTTTGATGAATCAACTGATACTACTAACTTGGCGCAGGTTTTATACTTCATTCGGGTCACAACAGAAGATTTTCTTGGCTACAAAGAGTTACTAGCTTGGGGTGCTGTTGGGAAAAGAACACGGGAATAGATATCTTTGACTTTCAAGATAGAGTCATGAAGTTGGACTGAATTTGCTAAATTTAATGAATGTATGTACAAACAGTGCACCTTCCATGATAGGAGAACATGAAGGGTTTATTGCACAGATTTAAAAGTATTAACAGATCCAGATACTTTGATTTCTTTTCATTATATCTTACATCAGTAAAATCTGTGTGCTAAAGCTACTGTTTTAAGTGATACTTTGCAACAAATTATAAATATCATTAACTATATTCAGGCAAATGCAACATGGCATTGTCAGTTTCGTAATATGCTCAAGTTGAAGGATGAGGTGAAGTATTCAGTGTGGATTTGCCCTATCCTTCTAAAGTGCGTTGGTTATTGCAGGGACAGGTGTTAGCCAAAATTTTATCTCTGCGAGAACAGATAGTTAAATTTTATGAAGAACAGAATCAGCAATGTGAATTATTGAAAGAATATTTCTGTAGGAATGTAGCATTTCTGTGTGATACCATGTCAAATCAAAGTGACCTGAATATTTTTTTGCAAGGTAAAAACTAAGTCTGTATGTAATATGTGGCAAAAAGCCCAAGCATTTAAAAAAATTATCTTTTTTCAAAACACTTCTTCAAAAGGAAATTTCAGGTGAACATTTTCCCCAGTTAGCAAGGGTCATTGATGAGCAGGATGTTACATGCAAATCATATGAAGAATATGCAGCTGTTATAGACCTTTTTACTGGAGAATACAATGAAAAGTTCACTGACTTTGAGAATCATGATATCACACTGACATTAGAATTTCAGCCTCACCTAGTTGATACACTAAGGCACCTAAAAACTACAGATGGAATTGTTTGAGCCCTCAGTCGATGACATTTTAAAGTCATTATTTGATGCTAAGAAAGATCCAATGGAAATATGGAAAAATGCAGTAGAAGACCCATTGCCTTTGGCAACATGCCCAAAAAATGCTTTCTTGCTTTCCAACCACTTATTGCTGCAAATCTATATCCTTCCTTCTAATCTAAATCAAGACTCCCTTAAGGTCACAAATGACTGATATCGATTTAGAGAAGTGGTCCCCATCCTTTTTGGCATCTGGGACCGGTTTCATGGAAGACAATGTTTCCATGGAAAGCAGGGGTAGGAGGGTGGGCTGGAGCTCAGGTGGTGATGCAAGTGATGGGGAGTAGTTATAAATACTGATGATGCTTCACTTGCTCATCTCCTCACCTCCTGCTGTGCAGCCCTAGGGTTATAAGTTTCATGGAAGACAATTTTTCCATGGACAGGTGGGAGGAGGATGGCGGGGGTGGGGTGGGGTGGTGGGGTGGGGTGGGGGATCGGGAGTGCGTGGGTGGGGTCAGTGGAGCTATGTGGCCTGGTCCCTGACAGGCCACAGACTGGTACCAGTCCACAGTCTGGGGATTGGGGATTGCAGATCTAAAGGATCAATTGAAACTACAGACTTCCATGCTGCAACCGAATATTCAGATGCTTTCCAACTTGTGTATAGTGCTGCAGTGAACATGTATGTACATTTGTTTGTTGAATTGCTGGGTCATATGTTAATTTTAACAAACTTTATGGTTCAGGCTTTCTTTAATTCTTCTGATTTTCATTTGATTTAAAAAGTCTAATTCTGCTACAGAATAATTAAGGTACCACAGAATTCAGAGCAAAAATATTCTTTGTAGATTTTAAACATTAGAGTGAGTTATATTTTATTTAATATTTTACTTTTTTTTATTCAGCACATGACTAGAGTGAAAAGTTATGTTTCAAAACCTAGAAATATTTGTCATTCTGATTAAACTACTTTTTTCTGAATTCGATTGTTGACAGGCTACGTATTTTCCCATTTATAATGATAACAACATACAAAGCTAGAGTCCATGAATTTGTTGTGTTTTATGTGTTATCATTTGATGTTGTATTGCTTTGTCCTTATTTTGGACAGTTTATCTCCCAATATACAGGAACTTTACTAGTTTTAAGAAAACATCTATATAAAATACTTGAAGAACCGTTTAAGGAAGCTTTTTATACTTTTAAATATTTTTTCATTTCTGATTTGAGATTTTTGATGTAGTTTTGAACCTTTTTTGGTAATGATTTATTTTCACATAATAAATATAATGTAGTAATGATTGTTTTGAAATGTTTTACACTTTTTCATATAGCATATAGAGAAAGGAGGGAAAATAGTTCTATTAGAAACTTGTAACACGATGGCAAATGAGAACAGAAAGCCCTCTAAGAATAGATCATGTCTGTCTATAAAGGCTGTTCTTAAGTTCAGTTTTCCTTAATCTTGAGAGACAAGAAATTTGTGTATAGTCCTTGAATATATTTCTACTAAATAGGAGTATGAGTTTGTTCTTCAATGGTTTAAAATCAAGAGGTCATCTTGTTGCAAAAAGGCCAGTTTCTTTTATACTGAAATCCTGTTGACCCAGGAGATCTCTTTTCCCCCATATAGTAAGAAATTCTGGCAGGCCTGATATCCCCCTTGTTGTTTCACTCTCATTTTAAGGCTTTCAGGCAGAGTCAGTGGGGCCCTGATCATCTGGTTTTGGTGAGAATTTCCACTCTTGTATTTTCACCTACTTGAGCTTTAAGTTCTGGAACAAACCTCCTGGCCTTTTCCTGACATAATAATAGATATCTGATATTGACACTAAGCCTGTAACTCAACGGACTTTCCTGGAGTTGGGAGGAAAATTTGGAATTTTTATGGAAAAGAATTAAATTAATGGACAGTATTGAGCAATAATTTGGAGCTGTAGAAACTTTTTTGTTTCTATTCTGAAAAGTCAAAATTACTGTGAGGGTCTAGACTAATATGGTCTGATGATATAATTTATGTTAGATTCCTCTGAAGAATAAGTGGTAGCATATATCTGTTACCCTAGTGTCACTCCCAGTGTGGAGACTAGAAGAGTACATTTAACTTCTTAATACTTTTGTTCCTTGCAGTTCAATTTTTTTTTTCCTTTCCTCTCCCTCACTGCTAGGTGTTCTGGTGGTTAATTGTGTAATGGTTTGCTGTGCCATTTGGCTGGGAAACTCTGCATCAGACTATTGCTGAGATTTGGGCACCAGGAGTAAATAATTAAACATTAGACTCCATATTTATGATTGGAAATGTCTGTATTTTGGGATGTTCATTGATGGTAAAGCCATATACTTACATTATAAACATTCTCTTTTCTGTTCTTGGAAACTCATTTTTTCCTATTTTCTATAAAGTTGAAAATGTGCTAATCTTTTCAGTGTTCAGTTTTTAAATAAAAATGTTATGTATTTTAGAGATGTAAGAGACTTAAATAGTATTTAAGAATTCCTTTGATTCAAATGGATGAGAGAGCTCACTTTTAAGAGTAACAATTGAATAAGAACTTCATCCAACTGCATTTTGAAGAAGATAAAAAATTCTTGATTTTTCTTTTCAAGGAAAATTATATGCAGCGATTCCGATAATAGTAATATGGCCATATTTCTAATTGCTAGTGAATGATTGAATTGATCTGATAGCATTGATGGTACTCTAGATATAAAATGAAGTTTTCACATGTTAACACAGTATAAAATATGAATGTATGTTTCTTCAGTCAAAAGGGATTGCCTTGTATAATGAAGTTTAAAAGGGATCTGATAATCAGGGCTACTGTACCTAAAGTCACTGTTTTAACACATTCACCAGTTCACACATTACGCTACCAGCTAAGACTCCAGAATTATTATACATCACTGGATGGGATGCATTAAAGATGATCCCTCTGAAAAGGGGAATAAAATTCCCTCAGCAACTTTAAACTGAGTATAGGGAGGGGGATACTTTCATAAATACAGAGCCACTGTGTGAAAATCCTGCCTTGGGGGGATGGTACCAAATTCGAAAGTGTGACTTTTTTTTTTTTTTTTAAAGAAATCCACTTGACTTTCTTTAGAATTTTTCCTTGTTTCTCTTTTCCTTATGATTTTTTTTAGGAGGAGAGAAGTAGTAAAAATCATCTCTACACATTTGAAATTATTACTTTGTTATATTATTTTTGAAATTTATTAAGCTGAAAAATTAAGAGGCCTATCAATATACATGTGGATATATTCATCATCATTACTAGAATCCAGCCATTTCTCACCTCCTGTACTCCATTCCAGGCGATATTGTCTCTCAATGGGATTTGCAGAAGCCTCTTGGCTGATCTCCCATTGTACTAGCTTCTTTACCACAATTTGTTTTCTATATAACATCAAAGTGATTCTTTTACAACAAATATCAGATCAGGCTACTAAGAAGTTCCACTGGTGTCTTTTTTTAACTCATTATTTTCTAAAAGCTTACAATGGACTTCAAGACCGTACATCATTTGACTTCTCTAATCCTCATCTGCACTCCTTCTCCTTCTTCCCTTAATTGTAGTCACAGTGGCTCAGTGGTAATTTTCCAACACTGCACATCTGCTCCATCTCAGGGTCTTTGCACTTGCTCTTTCCTTTGTCTGGAAAGCCCTTCCCTCTCATATCCATAGGGATTTTTCCCTTACTATCTTCAAGTCTCTTCTTAAATGTCACCTTATCAGAGAGGTCTTCTCTGAGCACCTTATATACAATCATAACCTTGCTCTTCTCCCCAACCCCAACCTGCTTTATTCCCTATACCTTTGCTTTACTTTTCCTCTGAAACGCTTAATACCATGTGAGTTAGTGTATATTTATTTGTATTTGTTTATTAGCTCTTTGCCACCCTCTTTAGATTCTAAGTTTCACGAGGGGATGTTTTGTTTTCTACAGTTTGTTTAGTTCTTAGAACTGTGCTTGGCACATGACAAGGCAATCACTGTTTTTGTTCAATTAATGAATGATTGAGTAATGTGAAGAGGGTTCTAGGCTGATGTAAAAAGCATTGGCGTGTTTGAAAACCTGAAAATCCTTCCCTATATATTATATTTGAAGTGGGAGTGGAGAGTTACAATCTCTTTCTCTGTCTTTAGTCTTGGAGGCTGTAACTTGTAGAGTTTTGTTAGCCATGATAAAGAATTTGGACTTTGTCCTAAGGGACTGACCACGGATACTAGAAATTGTGTGATCTACTGAAAATGTGATCAAATTAGCATTTTAGAAAGAGTCAAGTTGCTAAAAGTGAATGAATGAGAGAGGAGCAAGACTCTAGATATGATGACTATTTGGTGGACAGTAGTCCAGAGGCATAATGATGATTGCCTACACTAGACTAGTGATTTAGAGATGGAAAGGTGGACAGATTAAAGAGATATATGGTATTTTGGAAGCAGACCTCAGTAATTGATTGAATGTGGAGCAAGAATGATTCATAATAATCTGCCAGGACCAACTGGGTGGGTGGGATGCTGTTTAAAGATAAGGAACAGGTTTGCTGGTACAGAGCTGTGGTGGAAAATTGAGTCCAAATTGAGTTTGTGGTGCTGTATTACTATTCTAGGGCTGTTGTACCTAAGTGCCAAAACCTGGATGGCTTAAAACAGCAGAAACTTATTGCCTCAGTTCCAGAGGCTAGAAGTTAAGGAGTTCTGAAGGCTCCAGGGAAGAATCTTTTCTTGCTTCTTGTAGCTTCTGTTGTTTGCTGGCAATCTTTGGCATCCTTTGGCTTGTGGATGTATTACTCCAGTCACATGGGCAACTTCTTCCTGTGTGTCTGTGTATAATCTTTCCTCTGAGTGTCTGTGTCCACATTTTTCCTTTTTATAAGGACATCAGGTATTGGATTTGGTACCCACCCTAATGACTGTATTTTGACTTGATTACCTCTTTAAAGGCTCTATTCCAAATAAGTCCCATTCTGTGTGTGGCACTAGGGGTTAGGACTTAAACATATCTTTCATTGGTAGATGATAAAATTTTAAGGAAAAATAAGTAGGATTTGATGCTTTGAATTTATATAGAGTAGGAGGTCAGGAAGTGGAAAGAGCAAAGGTAAATCTTGAGTTTTCATGCTTAGCTGAGAGAATGTTGGTGCCATTGGAAGGACTAGGAAAGGAGAAGGAGAAAGGGAAAGACAATTTGGAGACAAGGTAAGGGTAGAGTGAAATGAGTTCATTGTAAGCATGCTGAATTTGGAGTTATAGGTAATAGTCAAATTGGTTAATGATCTAGTCAGAATTTAGGAAAGAGATTTGCATCTAGATAATAGCTTTGCTATGAGAATGTTTGAATTCTCTGAGGGAGACAGGATAGAGAAAGCAGAGCTAAACCTAAAAGGAAGCTAAAGAGAAAGGGTTACTTTGTAGAAATGGATGCCTTCATCCATTATACAAGAAAAAGTTTCATGAGAAGATCTATCCCTTTACTCTAAATGTCAGTTCGAGTAACGTCTGGATAGTGGATTTAGTTGCCAAAGTGGTCGCTGCATGAACAGAAGTAGAGTTACCAGTTCCTGACAGCTGCGAGTCAGCCTCTGGGCATCTTGCTAAATTTTCAAATATAATTATACAGTAGACTTCCTTTAACAAATTCCGTGTTCCCAGCTATAATTATAACTGCTTTTCTTGCCTGTAGCCTGTTCTTTGTCTTACTACTCTCCTCCGTATCTCCCCCTGCTGGTTAGAATTATCCTTTGGTCATTGGGGATCTGAGAAAATAAGAAGCTGTTCACTATAGTTTTCTTTCCTAAGCATAGATTTATCATTGCATACCAATTTCCTTCTTTCCACTCTAAAATGCATTCCAGTAATAAGAAGCAATGTTTTAAAGCATAGGCTAGCAATATTCTATATTAAAGTAATTTTTACTTTCAAAGAATATGCATATATAAATTATGCACATTGTAAGCTTTCTATGTAACTGTCAGAAAATGACCACGACAACTTACCTGGTGACCTTGTTTAATAGTTAAGACTTAGAAAATAAAATCTTGCTCATGGCCATGCTTTAGAACAAGAGTGTTTTGTTTTGAATAAATTAAGGTTTGCCAGCAAAAATGAAGTCATCATAAATGCTACAACCAAAATCCTGCAGTAGTTTCCAGAATTCATCATGATAGTAATTTGTAAGATCAGAAATATGAGTAGAAATTCCTGTTTTCTCATCTATTTTTATCACTTAGATATCCATTATGAAAATAAATCACTTAGAAAACTTACCTGATGTCTTTTACAAAAATACTGTAGTTTTGGATGATAAACTTCAAGAATATATTTTTACATCATTTAGATTATATTCTAAGTCATTTTACTGTCTTTTAGAGAAATAATTAAAATTTATAGATTTCTGAATGTGCAGAAGAAAACTTGAACTTTTAGCCTATTGGAAGTAGTCCAGAAGAAATTATGGAACTATGTCAAAAATACACTGTGTATGTATTGTTCATCATTCATTTATTCATTAATAAATGTTTAAGAGTATTTGTTATGTGCTGGGTATTGTGCTAGTTGCTAGTTTACTGGCTTAGTTTGAAAAATGAGATTAAATTAAAAAGATTTTGGTTATAATGGGTGAAATATACTTGGGAATAAACAGTAGTATATCCAGATTGCCTATTATTAATAAAATAATTCTGTATATTCTGGATAGCTTTAAATATTAAGAAATAGGCCTTTTCTTACATAATAATTGATTGACTCCCTTTGACCTCAGTGTAAGACTTAAGTATTTAATGAACAAACACATAGAGTAAAATTTTGATAAACAAGGCATTTTTCTTGAAACCTTTAGAAATAAGCTTGAAGTCTTGGCCTTCATTAGATTGACAGGCTTTTCTTTTGTGAAAGAGTACGTGAATAAGATTATTTTTCATGTTTGCAGATCCTCATCCCGTCATAGGAATCATAAATAGTCTTGAAGAGCAGAGACGTGGAATTCACTGTTCTAGAAGAACTCTAATTTTATGCTCATGTGGCAAGGTTTCAGGTTGAGAAATGAGATTAGATTTGCAGGGACATGATATTTGCTGTTCTTGTTGTTTTGGTTCCCGAGGAATGCTTACCCCTTAGCCTCAAATGTGCTGTGGTATTAGCTGCTTTAAAATAGATTGCTCAAGACTCTTTATTTGGAAAACCTTAAATATGCATCGTGATGCATTACTTGCAATAAAAAATGAGGCTACAATTATATAAAACAAAACACTACAGCTGCTGACAGATGTCATTAGCAACTTACTCAAACACAGATCCTTCAAAAAGGAACTGCTAGACATCAGATTGAGGGAGTGAAGGTCATTTTGGTTAAAGATAAAAAACTGTTGTCCCATACATTTATTGGTTTTTTTAATTTAACTTTTTGATGATTTTTTGGGGACCATGGTGTTTGATATAGTTTAAAAACCATTCTTCTTGGCCGGGCGCGGTGGCTCACGCCTGTAATCCTAGCACTCTGGGAGGCCGAGGCGGGCGGATTGCTCAAGGTCAGGAGTTCAAAACCAGCCTGAGCGAGACCCCGTCTCTACCATAAAAATAGAAAGAAATTAATTGGCCAACTAATATATATATATATAAAAATCAGCCGGGCATGGTGGCTTGTGCCTGTAGTCCCAGCTACTCGGGAGGCTGAGGCAGGAGGATCACTTGAGCCCAGGAGTTTGAGGTTGCTGTGAGCTAGGCTGACGCCATGGCACTCACTCTAGCCTAGGCAAGAAAGCGAGACTCTGTCTCAAAAAAAAAAAAAAAACCATTCTTCTAAATTACAGTGAAAAACTGTATAAGAAATGATGGGAGTAGAAAATCATCATGAGGCAAAAACCATCGTAATAATTAGTACAGGCAAGATCCATCAGTGGATGCCAAAAATATGGTGAAAGTTTAAGGAGAAGTAGAATATTTACTGTGGTCTAAAAGTATGTCTCCTAGATGTTTACTGTTACAAATGGAAAAGTAGTAATTTATGGAGGAGAAAGCTGACAGACACTAAGTGATCAAAGTTAGCATTGCCAGTAATAAAACAAATTAACATCTGATATTATGTGATCCACTAAAGAGAGTACATCACTACTTATGTGATATTTCTTGTCAAAAATGTGTAGCCTCAGTTTCATCATAAAAAAACATTAAACAAACCCAAATTGAGTTATAGTCTGAAAAATAACTGAGTACTACTTTTCAGAAATGTCATGGTCATAAAACACAAGGGGATTGTTATAGATTGGTGGTGACTAAGGAGGCATGACAACTAAAGGTAATTTGGGTTCCTGGATAAGATTCTGGAATAGAAAAAAGACATTTAGTGGCACAACCAGTGAAATTTGAGTAAGGCCTTAGTTTAGTTAATAGTTTGAACCAATGTTAATTTTATGATTTTGGTAGCTACTATCGTTATGTATGATGTTTTAGAGGAACCTAGTTCAAGGGTATGTGGGAATTCTGTACTATTTTTGAGCTTTTCTATAAATATACACTTTTTTCAAAATAAAAAGTTAAAAAATTTTTTTCCTCTGGAAATCTGATATAGTGCTCTCACACTTATCCTGTGAAACTATGAAAGTGCTCCTCTGTTATAATGAAGTATCTTTGGTTTTAGAAATAATTATCTTGGATGAGGTCCAGGGTAGACTCCTATTACAAAAAATTTTTTTCAGTACTTTGTTGCTGACCACCATTTGTTATCTCATTTACTCTAATTGTCTTTTAATAACAACTATAGAGATAACCAAGTTGTATAATTTGTATAGAGATATTAATTGGCCTCTGTTGTATTTAGTGGACTAGTATATGGAAGAATTTGAACTTTAGAAATACTGTAGATGACATCCAAAGGAAAAGTGAATAAATAGGAGGTATGTGGAGATGTGTTTCATCATGATTTTACAAAAAATATCACCATGTTGTCTAAGATGTTAAATGGAAATTATACAGTTTTCTAGAAGCTTGTCCTTTTTCATATAAACTGTACTTTACATTGGTCTCAGCTACTAAGAAAGAAATCTCTGGAAGGAAGTAGGCCACAGAAGGAACTTTTTTTGTCAAATACAGAGCAATTCACCTGTCATCATTTGCAATTAGAGCCACATATTAGCCTTTCTAATTTTAAATCTATGATGTCACAGTCTGTATATGGAAAACCATATACCATGTAAACCATGTTATACCTACACAGTGAAGGTTTATGCCCATAGTGGCAAACACTACTACCAAACTAGACTTACTGAGACGGTGGCTCTGTTTCTTTTCTTTTTTCCCCACCTAGAAAAGTACATAGTGATAAATAATTTACTGAATCAATGAATGAATACTAAAGACTGTGTAAGGTGGATTTCTATATTAAATATAAAATTCAGATGTCTACAGTAATGCAACTTTACCGTTGAACATTTATAAGCCAAGCCATCAAAGTATTAATAGAAGTTTTCTAGAAAATTATCCCCCTCTCTACAAATTTACACTTGCTATTAAGGGCACATACACTATTAACACCATCTAAAATGTCATATTTGATTTAAGGACATCATAAATTCCTTGCCTGGATTTGTTTCATTGTATTTCAGTAACAGTGTGTATGGATTCTGGTGATGGCAGGGCATATATAACCTCTGGAAAGTTCTTTAAAGACTTGACAGTTGTGTTTTTGCCTGAGAAGTTGGGAAGTAGAGAGATTCAAAAATTCTCATATTTCTGGGATATAATTCTTAGAAATCTTGTAAAACTTATTCTCATCAGAAAATATTTTCATAATACAATTATTAATATTATAGCATAAGGAGAATTTAGTGGCATAGCCAATTTATATCATTAACTAGCTTAAAACATACTAACTCTTCAGATTAATACATATAAATATATTTTCTGGAATATATACACTGAAACTAATAGCTTTGGCTTTATTAATAAAATTGCTAATTTTACATTGTTACAAGAATAATTTTTTTATAGACCTCATCTACCTTCTTTGACACAACAGTATACATTAAAAATATCATGTTTTACTAGTCTAATAAAATGATTCTCCTCCTCATTATGGCATATTACACTTATTCTAGCCAAGGCTTCCCTTCAAAGTCATTTATAAAAGGTAATGAATCTCCTTTAAAAAAGTAGATTTGGGCAGCCTACTTTAAACTCGTTGGAGAAATAACCATGTGCAGTTGGCTGTGGGGGGAAAGGGAAAAGGTTAACTTTTTTTCATATTTAAGTACTACAACATGTTCATAAGAAGCTAAAATTGCTAGCTGGGCACCGTGGCTCATGCCTATAGTACTAGCACTCTGGGAGGCAGAGGCCGGAGGATCAGCAACTTGCTCTGGGTAAACCTGGTAATATATAATGATAGCACCTAGCACCAGAGCAAGTTGCCCAACTATAGATTGCTCCACTTTAAAACCACTGTGAATGTTGCCCCCTGGAGGTATACTGAACATTGTGCCTAGAATGCAGTGGTCACTCTTAGTTAATTGACTGTGGTTAAATGAGAAAATACCTTTGAAAGGGTGTTGTGAGCTGAAGTACTGGAAAAATAGAAGCATAAAAAATATTTAAATGTTATAACATAGTTAACCAAATTGATGCAGTTTTATAGGATTTTCGTATCATAAACCCCAAATCTGTACAAACTAACTTATTCAGGTCTTACTCAAAAATTAATTTTACCTGATTTTGAACCAATAAAAAAAGTAATACTATATAATACTATTTATAAGCAACAAATTTGGGGCTATTTCAAGTCATTTCGTTTTATCCTTTTTGTGTAGGGGGAAAAAGTCATTAGTCTGCATTTATAATCGGGACTAGCTTCCTGTAAAATTATTTATTTTAACTTTTTATTTATAGATTTTGAAATTTACAATTCTAAATACAGCAATAGTAAGGCACTGCATTTTTGCAGGAAACAAAAAGCACAATTAACATAAAGTTAGAGCCAGCTACAAATAAAATATTCTAGCAAACTGTGTAATGGAGGGGGTGCTCTGGAAAGCAGATGCCAAGAAATGTTACATAGGTGGCCTTATTACTTTGGAAAGAAAATAATATAGAAGATTAGTGGAAGGAAAAGAAGAAGGAGTAAGAGAAGGAGGAAGGTAGATAGATAGCTAATGATATTGAATAAGCACTTAATGTTAGGTAGTGTTCTAAGCACTTTATGTAGAGTACATCATTTAATCCTCCTAACTACCTTTTGAGTTAGGTTCCCACTTTATAGATGAAGTTGCTGAGTCTCAGGATAAGTAATTTTTCCAAAAACTTTGCAGCTAGGATTAAGAAGCAGAGTTTTTGGCTCTAAAACTCATGATTTTAATCACTCTGCATACTGCCTCCATGAAACCATAGCCATCATCTGTTGATGCACAGAATATAGTTTGTGTATTTTTTGTGATTTTTGTTTGGGGGGGGGGGCAGAGTCTTACTCGGTCTTTCCAGCTAGAGTGCAGTGGCGTCATCATAACTAACTGCAACCTCAAGCTCCTGGTCTCAAGTGATCCTCCTGCCTCAGTCTCCTGAGTGGTTGGGACTACAGGCCCACACTCTACTAGTTTTTTCTATTTTTAGTAGAGACTCTTGCTCTTGCTCAGACTGGTCTCGAACTTCTGAGCTCAAGCGATCCTCCTGCCTCAGACCCCCAGATTGCAAGGATCACAGGGATGAGCTACCATGCCCAGCTGTGAATATTTTTTTCATGGCATCATAGGATTCTCTTGGACTAAGGGCATGATTTGGCCCTTTTGAAAAGTAATGAGCTAATTCATAGGACATCTTATGTCCTGAAAAATAATAACCCTTGTAAGAATACCTCAGCAGTAAGCACGTTACCTGTCTTCCTAGATCGATTTTTTTTAGCATTCCATATATGCATAAAGTATATTATTATATAATATATGATAATTTCACTCAATCCTTCTAACTTTAATAATTGTCAGGACAGGTAAATAGATGAAAGTATAGCATAGGAATGATAAAGGTTAAGTGTGGTATTACATCACTGATTTTTTTTTTTAAGGCGGGGATTGATTTAGAATTTTTGTCTTCCTGGCAGAATACCCTGTGGCTAGTAGGAGTATTTGATTTCTTTAATGGATTCTCACATAGTATGGGCTTAATATCTAGTTGATTGAAGTAGTATTATTTTAGGTATAGAAATAATGAAACTTTATAGTTCATTCTTTATGAAAATATTTTATTTCAAACCATTTCTTTCTGCTTGATGAAAGAAAGGGTATTTATTGAATTTTTGCTTTAAAGAGAAACTTGTGATTTTTTTCCCCCTACCTTGGACTGTTTTAGAATCAAATGAGCAATAGTCTTACATGGCTAATATCTGTTCATTTTTTCCTACTACAAAAATCGTTAAAAATGTATAGTGACTACATTGTTTTATTCTTAGGTATTATGTTTTCTTTTGTCTTCTTTTATAATGCTTTTTATAAAATAACATTACTCTTCCCAGCTTTAAGGCCTCACTTCCTCTTCTAAGAGGAAATTGATATTTTGGGTGGAAGGTTTTAGCCAGATCTGAGATTCCCTATTGTAATTATTAAATATTTTTCAAGCAGTTTTTATTGGTTACTTTAATTTGGATAAGCTAATTCTGGCTTCTTTTCTCTTCAGTTGATTTTTTTTTTAAAAGATAATCTACTTTAGCTGTACCAAATGACACCTGATTTAATAAGAATGTTCTAACTATTAAAGTCCAAGGGGGTCAAGGAGACATGTTTGTGGAAGTGTGGAGTTTGGTATCATTATTCTAGTGGACTCAATCCCCTCCCCTTGCATATTCTGTAGTATGTTTCTCTCTGGCTGCTTTATCCTTATCTTTTCTCTGTAGAGGTCAAGAAGAGGGCTGTTTGTGTAACTGTGCTCCCAGCTGAGTGTGTGCAGAATGGACTAGAGCAAGGATGACAGACATGTAGCCAACATGCTGCATACATACCCATTCCTATGCTTGTTGCAGACACCAGGTCATAGTATACTTTCTTTCTTAGCCATAAGGCAGTTTCACAGTTTCCTCAACCTCAGGGAGCCAGAAGTTTCAGTTTCAGTGAAACCTATTTGTTATCTGGAATAGAGCGTTTGTGATGATTACCAAAAATTCTGCTTTTTTCCCTTCATGCCTAGGATTTAATGTAGCCCAAGATTAAGAGATCTTACTTCTGGCCTAGGTTGGTATGTATGCTAGCAGTTTAGTAACCTTCCAAGTGCACTCAAACATACTTGGATTTACCATGACAAACTGATACTCCCCACCCCTTTTTATGAAATACTCTGTTAGGAAACCTTTAGACACCACCACAGTTCATTTTTGGACAAATCTTCTGTAAGTTTACACTCAAAAAGTTATCTGTGGTGAGGGTTGGGGAATAGGTTATGTTTTTCAAAAGGTGTAACTAACCTTTTCAAGTGTACAATTCATTGATTATATATATATATATATATATATATATATATGTATGTATTTGTTTTTTTCTTATCAAACATACCAAATTGTGCAGCCATCATCATGAATCAGTTGTAGAATATTTTCTTCATTCCATTATGATCTCCGAGGTACATTAACTCTCAATCCTCATTCCCCAACCCAAGACAGCCATTAATCTATTTTCTGGCTGTATAGCTTTGCCTTTTCTGGATATTTCATATAAATTAAATAATATAATATTTGGCCTATTGTGTTTGGCTTATTTCTGAGCATAATGTTTTTGAGGTTTGTCTATTTTGTACCATGTATCCATAATTAGTTCCTTTATGTTGATGAGTTTTATTACATTATTAGTACATTTTGTCAGTATATTCACAGTTCATCAGTCCATTCCATGAACATTGGTTCTTTCTAGTTTTTGGCTGTTATGAATAAATCTGCTAAGAACATTGGTGTTGAAGTCTTTGTATAAATATGTCTTTTCATTTCCCTTGGGTAGATACCTAAGAGTGGGATTGGTGGGTTGTATGATAAATTCATGCTTAACTTTTTGTTTTTTTTTTTTTTTTTTTTTGAGACAGAGTCTCGCTTTGTTGTCCAGGCTAGAGTGAGTGCCGTGGCGTCAGCCTGGCTCACAGCAACCTCAAACTCCTGGGCTCCAGCGATCCTTCTGCCTCAGCCTCCCAAGTAGCTGGGACTACAGGCATGCGCCACCATGCCCGGCTAATTTTTTATATACATATCAGTTGGCCAATTAATTTCTTTCTATTTATAGTAGAGACGGGGTCTCGCTCTTGCTCAGGCTGGTTTTGAACTCCTGACCTTGAGCAATCCGCCCGCCTCGGCCTCCCAGAGAGCTAGGATTACAGGCGTGAGCCACCGCGCCCGGCCCATGCTTAACTTTTTAAGAACTGCTTAACTATTTTCCAAAGTGGCAGTACCATTATACACTCCCATCAGCAATGTATGAGAGTTTCTATATCTCTACATCCTTGCCAACATTTGTTCTTGTCAGTATTTTTTATTATACATATCATTCTATAACTTAAATTTTTCTCTAAATATTTTGAAGATTTATCCATGTTGATATATGTAACTCACACTTATTCATTCTCACTTTTGAAAATCCAGCCATAACATGAAAAATGGCTTCCCCAAATTCAGTTTATAAAATGCAGGATTGCATTATTATGTGGTAATTGAAAAACACATCTGTACTGTCGCAAAAGCCACAAAAGTAAAGTGGTGAAATTTATACTTCACACCACACCTGCACACTAAAAAAGTCTACAGATGTTCATAGGGCAATCTTTTCCTAAGTCCATCCTACCGGTTTCTACAGAAAATAAGAATTTTAGCTTTATTTGAGAAATGGGCAGTGAAAGTGTAAAGAAGCCAGTTACGAAAGGCCGCATACCATATGATTCCTTTTACATGAAATATCTAGAATAGGTAAATCTATAGAGACAGAAAGTAGATTAGGGAGTTGTTGCTGAGGCAAAGGGGATTAGGGGAGATGGGGAGTGACTGTTAATTAGTATGGGGTAATGTTTGGAATGAGGTAGCAAAAATGTTCTAAAATTTGTTGTGGTTATACTTGTAAAACTCTGAGTTATACTATAAACCATTGAATTGTATACTTCAGATGGATGAATTCTATGGTATATGCGTTATATCTCAATAAAGTTGTTCAACATGATAGATGAGCCTATATAAAAAATGTCACTGGCATAAAAAAATTATAAAGAAGAAAGTAAAAAGTACTCTACATCCCAGCTGTTCTTTTTCAATAATTATGGAGATATAGTATCATTCTAAGGGGCTATTTAATAAATTTCATTGATTGGATGTACCATTATTTATTTAACTGATTTCCTAATAATGGGGATTTAGGTTGTGTTCAATAAGCAGTGTTGCAAGTAGGATCATTGTAAGTATATTTTTGTGTACTTGTCTTTTCAGGATAAATTTTAGAAGTAAAATTGTTGGGTCAAAGATTAAGTACATTTAAATTTTTGAATCATATTTCAAAATTGCCCTTCAATAAGATGCTCCAGTTTGTCCTTCCCCAGCAGTAATAAGAAATGTCTGAATACCATACTCTTGGATATTGTCCAAATGCCATACTGCGGGTATATTATCAGTATTTTTATCTTTGCCAATTAGGGGGAAATTAACTCATTTATATTTGCATTTCTTTGTGTAACTTGTTATATGTCTGTTTAAAAAATTTTTATTGTGTTCATCTCTTTTGTCCATTTTTCTATTGGGGTAATATTCTATTTTTGTATTAATGTGTAGAAAGTTTTTTTACTTTTTATATGTTATATAAGATAAAAATATTTTTGCAGTTTGTTTATATTTCACATTTATTTATGGTATTTTTTCCCCACTGTACAGAAGTTATACATTTTTGTTTAGTCATATTTATTACTTTAAAATAGCCTTAGTAACTTGGCTACATTCCAAGATTATCAAAAATTCCATCATATTTTTAAATTATTTTAATAATTTTATTTCTTATGTTTAAATCCTGTATCCATTTGGCATTTATTTGTATAAGAAGCAAAGGAAAGATCCACTTCATCCTACTCTCTGACAAATTTTTATCACTATCAAATGTTAAATTATGATATATCCTTGAGCCTGTTATTTTAGTTTGTTGATAAACTCTATTAGTTGGCAAATCTATGCCACTACCATATTCCTTTAATTATTGCAATTTTGAGTAATATATTTTAATAATTGGTAAACTAAATTCTGTTATTACTCAGAAAGGCATCGTAGTATAGAGATTAAACCCAAGGGTTTTGCAATTTATTAGTTCACTGTATGACCTTGGGCAAGTTATTTAACCTTTTGGCCTCTCCCTCAGTTCAATAAGGGTAATAAAAGTATCTCACAGTGGAGTTATAGGAACAGAACAGTTCTCTCCTGCTTCATTAACTTTTTCCTCATTACTAGATCTTTCCCATCGATAAACTAACATGCTGTTTTTCTCCTATCCTTTTAAAAATCTCTCTTTCTCTGCCAGCTATTGTTCCAGTTCCATGTTCCTTTTGACAGTAATTGTGTATACTTGGTGTTTTCAGTTCTTCTCCTCCAATTCTACCTTAAATTCGGCACAGTTAGGGCAAAAGCTTCTACCAGTACCTTGAATCCACTCTTGTCATGGTCTCCAGTGACTTCCATATTGTTAAATTCAGTGGTCAGTCCCTGTTGTTGCTTGAAACCTATTGGTAGAATTTGATGCAAGAACCTCCTCCTTGGTATACTTTCTGCATTCTTTTCCAGAATATCTCACTCTTGGTTTTCTGCTCCCTCTTGGTTTCTTCTCTTCTTCACTACCTCTTAATTTGTATAGCTTCAAAGCTTAGTCATTTGACCTTTTAACTTTTCGATGTACATTCATTGCCTTGGTGATTTCATCCAATTTCTTGTCTTTAAATACTGAAGCTTATATTCTGTTATCAAAGAAAAGAAAAAAAATTAAATAAATAAATACTGAAGAGATCAACCTAGCCCACCTACCTGAACTCTAAGCTTATATATCCAATTAATAATTTGACATCTCCACTTAGCTATCTGATTGTCATTTCAAACTCAATATGTTAAAAATGAATCTCCTGTTCTTTGTCTTCCAAACCAGTTTCACCTATAGCCTTCCCTGTCTCTGTTGATACAGATCCATCTTTCTTAAGTAATGCAGCCAGAAACAGTGGAGTCATCCTTGACTTAAAGTTTTTACTTGATCTTTGTTAATATGTGAGAAAGCTGTGGAAAGTAGTAATAGTATATTTATAGTATTGAACTTACTAATTTTGTAATAGTTTTTTTTGTTTCTTTATGTATTTCCACATATAAAAGCATATAATCTACAAGTATCATTTTACTTTCATCTAAATTTTAACTGTTGTTTAATTGTCTTGTCTAATTGTACTGAGTAGCAGATTCATTTCTTGACATTAAGGTTCTATCAGCTAATTTTGACTGAAATATTAAACAGCTTTGAAATTAGAATTCAGTGACTCTTGAATTGCTTGAAACAATATTAATTCTTTCCAGGACTAGTACAACGTGAAATTTGGAATTCCTAGAAAGGTTGTACCATATCTAATAATGCATTGTTAATTGATATCAATTCCTATAGTACTTATAATTGTATACTTAATTTTTAGATTCATTGAGAATTACACTGAATTTTTAAAAAAACATTTATATTTAGTTTTGGAATGACCTTCATCCAAAGTATATTATTCTATGGAGTTGTACTCTTTCAAATATAACAAAATACAGACCTCTTTATGAGTAATTTGGGTTGAAAGATAAGATACTATTTTCATCCAGATCCCCAGTTCTTTTCTCTCAATGATTAAGAGCATTATTTTTTATATTAAAGGACAGCCTAAGTTTCAGCTTAAATAGAAGGATATTAACCTCTTCTGTAGAAACATATTCTGTGGCCTTCTCTGCCTAAATTAGGTGAGTAGTTTTTAAAATGCTTAGGAAATGGATATTTCAGCAATGCGTGTTAAACCTTCCCTTATTTTGTTTCCTTATGAATTGTTACTAGAGATGGTGAAACATTAGGAAAAAGGAAAGAAGGACATGATGTAGAATAAAAGAAATTAATATGTGTTAATACTTAGAATAAAGTTTTAGTTGTTGTGATGGTGCATGATGACTATAGGCAAACCTCAGAGATCTTGCAGGTTTAGTTCCAGACCACTGCAATAAAGCAAATATCGCAAGAAAATAAGCACATGAATTTTTTTGGTTTCTCAGTGCATGTGAAAGTTATGTTTACACTATACTGTAGTCTATTGAGTGTGTAATAGTCTTCTGTCACAAAGAAAAAAGAATGTACATACTTTAATTAAAAATTACCTTATTGCTAAAAAAAATGCTGTTGGTCATCTAAGCCTTTAAGTGAGTTGTAATCTTTTTTGCTGGTGGATGGTCTTGCCTTGATGTTCCTGGCTGCTGACTAATCAGAGTGGTAGTTGCCAAATTTGGGGTGGCTATGTCAATTTTGTAAAATGAGACAACAGTGAAGTTTTCATTGATTGACTCTTCCTTTCATGAAAGATTTCTTTGTAGTGTGTGATACTGCTTGATAGCAATTTACCCATAGTAGAAGTTCTTTCAGAATTGGTGTCAGTCCTCGAACTGCTTTATCAGCTAAGTTTATAGAGTATTGTAAATCCTTCATTGTTATTTCAACATGTTCACAGCATTCCTGAGAAATATATTCCATCTCAAGGAACCACTCTGGCTTGGTGCATTGGCTCACACTTGTAATTCCAGCACTTTGGGAGGCCAAAGAGAACGGATCACTTGAGGTCAGGAGTTTGAGACTAGTCTGGGCAACATAGCAAGACACATCTCTAAAAAAAAAATAAATAAATAACTGGGAGTAGTGGCTCATGCCTATAGTCCTAGCTACTTGGGAGGTTGAGTTGAGGAGGATTGCTTGAGCCCATGAACTTGAAATTACTTTTCTTCATCTATAAGAAGCAGTTCCTCATCCATTACAGTTTTGTCATGAGATTGCCAGTAAGTCAGTCAGCTCCTAGGCTCTAGCGATCCTTCTGCCTCAGCCTCCTAAGTAGCAGGGCCTACAGGTGCACATCATGGCATTGAGCTAATTTTTCTATTTTTTGTAGAGCCAGGGTCTCACTATGTTGCTTAGGCTGGCCTTTAATTCCTGGCCTGAAGTGATCCTCCTGTCTCCAAAAGTGGGTGCAGCATTTTATAGCACATTTTATAGCATGCCCGTGTTCCTCAATGTTTAGTGACAAAGTATGATCCTGAGGTTGTAGCATCTGAAGTTGTTCTGCTGCTTATGGCTGGCTTTGTCTTTACTCTGTTACATATGAAGAATAGAGATTAATAAAGGCTTTTGTCCTCCACTACGTTTTAGTCATTACTTTACACTAAAGAATTAGCTGGGCATTTCATTTATTTAAACAACTATTAAATTATAGAAACAAATAATTTTACTACATGCCTGCCTTTTAATAAAGTACTGAATCTTTTTCTTTTACATTTTTGAATTTTTTTATTTATTAGATTAAACTACATTAATTGAAGAAAACAATTATGTATTTTATGTGTATCTAAAGACCAAATTACCATTTATATCTACTCTTCAACTTAAATTTGTAATCTGGAATTTTCCCCAAAGCACAGAATGTAATTTGTATTCAAATGGATTAACTTGTTCTTTGGAGAGCCTAAAAAAAAAGACCAATTTAAGATTGTTAATTCTATATTTTATTTTAATAAGCTAAATAGATATTTGATACTTGATAATTTATATATACTTGTACCATTAATTTAATAATGAATCCATCACCATTTAGATTTAGTAAGTAATGCATAAGATAAAATCAATGCTATATACTTCTAATTTCTTTCTTTTCAGTTTACAATGCCAGTTTTACACTCCATTTGCTGTCAGTGAAAATGTAGGCGGCAGACATACCACATATTTATCATCACTGAGTTCACTATATCATACAGGAAAAGTACATTAATATGCCATACAGAAAATCTAACACACATAAACAACCACTTAGCATTTTAAAGAACATATCTGACTTATTGATTAGCTTAAATATCTTTTAGTAGAGTTAGACACCCACGTAGAGTGCCTACATTCATGTAAGTTATCAGAACAAGTGCTTCTTTTGCTGATGAATGAGCATATCTCTTCTTTATGTAGCATGGCAAAAATCAAACCTTATAAAGCTTTTCCCTTTACACTGGAATCCCTTAATCTTGACACAGTTAAATTATTCTCAGGTTTCTTGAGATAAGGCTAACTCTGAAAAACATTTTTTAAAAGTCTCATTTAACATTTACATTTATGTTTCATGTTGTGAGTCTCTTTTCCTGAAGTTTGTGCTTTTATTCTCTGTTCTAGGCCAATCATGGAGTGAGGATGGGGACTTTTCCTGATTTCTGTTTTCCCTATGAACTCTGTGTCCTTTTGTAGGCTCATCCCTGTAAATAGGATCAAATTGGATATGTTTTTAAAATATGTACAATACTTGTTAGATTTTTTTCTCATTGGAATATTTTATTGATACTAGAAAATATCAAAAGATAGTGTTTAGTTTACATAGATACTGACCTAAACTTGAGAAAATTGTAATAAGGGATAATATAGATTAAAAAATAGAGGAAGTGAATGTAATTGATATACAGCATAAAGAGCACATGAATTATTTTTCTTTTAGTCTTCTATGGGCATTTACTTTGCATGCATTCCAGAATCAGGACGTTTTAAAAGAAGAATGTCTTAGCCTTTTCTTTTAGTGAGACAAAACAATAGGAAAGTATGTGTTTAAAAGCTTTATAGTTTCCTCAGATACTTAATTTATCCCTCTGGTTTATATCCTGACCTTCTTTCTATCTTTCTCTTTCTCTCAAAAACAAAAATCCAGAATATTTAAAAATTATGCTCCCTTGCTGTACATTCTTAAGATCCTGCTTGTTTAGTAACATTAGTAAGGTTTTTGTAAGTGTTCTCTTTAAGGGTATGTGTCATCCTTTCTTGAGTTATTTCTTCTGGCCTGGAATGATCTTATAAAGCCAGTCATTCAATTTGTTTTATTTTAGTTGATTTCCACAGATGTATTTATAGAATTTGTTAAATAACAAAGTATAATCTTCAGCCTTTACTCTTTATTCTTCCCTTCCTTTTCAAGATTTTTAACTGTTACATCTTCATAGAGAACCCTAAATCTCTACAATTTGACCTTACTATATTTCCATCTCTCACTCCACTTCCTACTATCTTAAATACTTTGCTTCCCTGCAAAGTGAGTGTCTGGAAATGAAAGTATCATCTTGGCACTAATGTGCTTTCTCCAGCCAAATCCAACAATTCTTAGTTTACATTATCCTTTAGGGTCTTTATCTTAGACCTAGGAATTTACTGTCTTTTTCTTCCTTACCCATGACATCTAATTGATCAGTATGTAGTTTTAGCTCCTGCCAGTTCTGTGCCATTCCCAAAAGCCTACTTCACTCCTCTAGAACCTTATTTGTGGAATACTTCAGATGTCTCTTACTTGATATCTTTGCTATTCTCAAATCTGTCCCGTATATTGCTGTCAGATTAATCTTTTTCCTAAAGCATTGCTTTTACCCTATTGCTCTCCTGCTTAGGAACCTTTCTTGGCGCCATTTTTCCTATACATTGAAATTTGTAATCTCCAGCCTAGTATTTATGGTTCTTCCATGAATTCTCCTAATGCACTGCTTAGTTTTTTCTTCCACTGTCCAGTAACAGAAACTCTTTCATTTCTGTCAGGATGGTCCCAACATACTGAGAACATTCCTACATTTGCATGTCTTTCCTCATTTTATGATCTTTTAAAGATCTTTTCTCCTTTTTGCCCTGTGTTATCCTACTTTCTTTTTGCCTATCTAAAGCTTACATACTTTTTTCCAACTTGCAGTTCTTGTCCTGCCCCTTTGGTGAAATCTAACTGAACAGTGTGGTCCACTGTGATTTCACCATCTTCTGAATTCCTGTTTTACTTTGTTACTAACAAAGCACTTTCTGTTTAGTGTTTTGCAATATTACTTGTTTTTATTAATATTTTTACTTGGTTCTAGATCCTATATTACTAACTGAATTTTAAGTGTCGAGAGAGCAGGGACCATATTATATATTTTTTTATCTCTCTTGGGGCTAAGTACAGTTTATTACAAATGCTTACTCATTTTTTCGCCACAAGTATTAATTCATTACCTACACTCGAGCACTATTAATACAGAGTTAAATAAGAAAGGCATGGACTCTACTTTCATGGACTTGATACCCTAGAAAGGAGAGATAGATGTTCTATAAGTAATTTCATGGTTACCTATGTAGTTATTAATACATTTGGGGAATGTGGTTTGTCACTTTTTGATAAGCAAAAAAACACAAAATTGCCTTTTTGTCCTCTGTTGTCACTGATATATATATATATAATTTTTCTTACTTTAAAAGAAAATTTTAATAGAGTAAATTCTTGAAATTCTGGGTTTTGAAATGGTCAGATTTTGTTCTTTTCTCCTAAATATACATAATACTGATATGCTCTATGTCTGGGTACATTCAGTAGACAAAATAATGGAAAGAATGATGAATACATTCTTGCTATTAGAACAATTGTAGTAAATTTGTATACCATTTATGTGATGTTAAAACCAATGTGAAATAATTAAAAGATGATGAAAATATTTCTAAAAGGAAGATTCCCTAAACTCAATTAGTAATTCTTAGTTAATATACTATAGTTCTCATTTGTAGGAGAATAAGATTGGATTAAAAGTAAATACATTATTATTTTAGTTTTAAGTATTTCTTCTAGTGACTTGAAGAACATCACATATTTCATAGGTATGATTGTTTGAGGTTTTAATAACCATGGAAAGTTAATGTTGAAAGAATGGCAAAGTGTGCAGTGAAACTAAAAATTATTGTATTTGCAAATGTAAAATCATAATTTACATAAATGTTATAGTTAGGATCATTATGAATATAAATATGCCTTCTCTATTCTCAGTCCTGTAATGCCATTCTTTGTCCAGTGGGAGATGAAGAGTGATGTTGAGACGGCTGTTTAACCTATTATAACAGCTTTAAAAAAATTAAATAGCATTGATGTAAACATGAGAAGGGAAAAGAGTATTTATCTCCATTAAGTGACATAAAAAGCCATGGTAAGAATAACAGGCAGTGGTTGTGCATTAAGAAGTGAAATTCCTAAATTCAGATGCTAATTATAAGCACAAGGACAATTGCCTCCCACATACTTAAATGTTGTGTATTTTCTTTAGTTAAAGAATAATTCAGAGTTCTTGAAGTGCTGAATGTAGCTTTCATTTTTTTTCATTTCCCCTTAGCATATATATTAAAAAAAAAACAATAAAACACTTCTGCTGGACTGTGATTTTGATGGATATAGGTAGAATATTAAACCAAATGCTGCAAAGATAATTCACATGATTGCTCTTGGATTGTCTTTATTGTGTGCCTTCCCTGCTTCCTACTATTAAAAAATAAATGTTTAGTAGTAAAGTTAAAATTATTTAAACATATTTGAGTATGTTTTACTTGCTGTGGTATACCATGGCTTAGATTGTGAAAGGATGTACTAATACTGGTATTAAAAGTGTATTTGTTGGCTGGGCGTGGTGGCTTATGGCTGTAATCCTAGCACTCTGGGAGGCTGAGGTGGGCGGATTGCTCGAGGTCAGGAGTTCAAAACCAGCCTGAGCAAGACCCTTGTCTCTACTATAAATAGAAAGAAATTAATTGGCTAACTAATATATATAGAAAAAAATTAGCCAGGCATGGTGGCGCATGCCTGTAGTCCCAGCTACTCGGGATGCTGAGGCAGGAGGATCACTTGAGCCCAGGAGTTTGAGGTTGCTGTGAGCTAGGCTGACGCCATGGCTTTCACTCTAGCCTGGGCAACAAACGAGACTCTGTCTCCAAAAAAAAATAAATAAATAAAAGTGTATTTGTTTATATTATTAATATTATAGTTTTAAAATTTTGTTTTGGTCATGGTCTGTGGCATCTTGTCACAAAAGTGATATATTACTTCCTCATTAACACTTTTGACATTTTTTCAGTATCTGAGAGAAGAAAATTTCTTTGTATTTTGTACAGTGTCTTTCAGTGGTGGTTTTAAAATATGTTCTTCAGTTGTTGAAAGGTATATAGTACAGATATCCTATTCTTAGAAGGTGACTGGCTTTTAAGTTGTAGAGTAGTAGGAAAAATATAATTGACTTAAATTATTTTTAAAACTTTGTTTTTAGAAATAGAAGTACAAAAAAGTCTTTTGTAACCTTGCCTTTTTTAATTCTTAGGTATGCTTTTTATTTAGCTTTTAGTAACTTGTAATTTAAGATCACAGTTATTAGGTGTATTTCTGCATTTTATATATCGCTCCCAGATGCTACAGTATTAGTTTTTATCACTGCATATTTTATGAAATGTCAGCCTTCTGTTGGCTGTTCACGCAGCATTGTTAGTGATCAAAGACACAACATAAAGGAGAGGAATCTAAACAGTTGGCTTATCTTTGTCCTTCATTGTGACAAAAATACTATAAAATTACTTTATCATAAAAAGTCAAATAAAGGCATCATATAACATGCAGAGAAATAAGTGTCTTTGTGTTTTATTGAAATAAAATCTCAAAATGTTTAATATTAAGAAACCTAGTTATAAAGAGAAATAATAATCTAATTTTACAGACTTTTCCTTGGTAAAGAACAAAGGTAATATGTTATGTATAATTTTTTAATACTTTTCTAAGTGGCAGGACTATGCCATGAAAAACTACACAGCGTTTGACATCACAAGAGGTTACTAAGTTTAAACTCTTGATTTTGTCACACAAAATACATTCTAGAAAAAGAGTTATTAGTTTTAGTAGGTGGGTGCATTGTTTAAGTTGTATGTGATCTAGTTTATTAAAAGATTTTCTTGAATTGATCTATTTTGTATTTTAAAACTTTATTTCATAGATTTAAAGATCTTTTATTTATTTCAGTGATTTCAATATCAAGATAAAAGTATAGGATGAGAGAAAAATTCTCAGTGTCTGAGAGAAACTCTGTAAGAATAAAAATCTTGAATGATTTTGATCAGCTGTTGTGTGTGCCCAACACAGCAGTTGGTTCAATCAATTTTATGTTTTGGGATGGTTTTATTAAAATGAGCTGCTGCTTTCAGTAAATCATTGAGAAAATGCTGGCTTTATACATGTCTTTTTTGGGTGGGGGCAGAGCTTAGAATTGCCGCCTCGTAAGTCAGTGAAATTCGAGACAATTCCTGATTACCACAGAAGTTAGTGGGTTTCTGTGTTGTGGGTGTGAGAATTTGGAAATAGAAGTAGAATAAAGATTTAAACTAAAAAGTGATTTTGTATAGGTGCACTTTCATGGCTATCTGCAAGGATACTGCCATTTTTAATAAAAAATAACCATCAGTAGACAATAATGATTAATGTATCTTCAGTTTCTTATATAGTTTCTATTAATATTTTTATAAATGAGTGAAAGTTAATTGTGTTCTGATAGGAGAATTAGTTCTTTGGGCAGCTGTTTGAAAGACATTGCCATTGGATATGAGTTAGAGGCCTTTTTTTACCCCCTTACTACTCAAACTATGGTTTGTAGATCAACAGTATTGGTATTACCTGAGAGCTTGCTAGATATGCAGAATATTGGGCCCAGTCCTATACCTACTAAATCAGAATCTGTGGTTTATCAAAATTCCTAAGTGGTTCATATGAATATTAAAATTTGAGAAGCCTGCCATAATGTAGATCTTTAATTTGCTTTGTGTGTATGCAAATATGCTGATATTGGAATTGTGGGATGCTGATATTAGAGTTGGTCATCTGTAGTTCAGGTTGCAGGAGGAAGTAGAAGCTCACGCCAAAATGTTAGTGGGGCCCGGGTGTAAGCAGGTATTTAATATAGAGCTCACAGGCTTTTGTTGCTAAAGCAATTGCAGTTAGAATCAGTGTCTACTTTGATATTATATGTGGAAAGCTTCATGTCATCCTCCTAATGTTAAGCAGGTGTTTTCTTTTGGCCATGCCAGTGTCTTAATCAAGTTCCCAGATAGTCATGCTTTCTTCCAGCAGTAGTATAGCAAGCATTTCCAAAGTGTGTTCTATGGTGTATTTTCCTAGGAGATTCTTGGAGTGAATGATCCCATGGTCATGTAAGTCTGGAAAGCACTGAATACTTTGTTTTCCTGTAGGAGAATCATAATATACCTTGATGTATTAGCAAATCTGAGAAACTGGTATAACTTCATTCAGTTCAGCATTTCCCAAATTTACTTGAACATAACATCTTTTAAAACAAACAAACAAACAAAAAACAACCTTTTAAAACTCTTTTGTTTTACTTTAACATGTGTACAAATTGGCTTCTTTCCAGGTTTATTTATCTTAGTCAAAATGAGAGATGGGGACAACTTCTGAAATTGTCATATTATGCCCCATATGACATACTTTCTAATATTGTTAAGTGCAAAAGGTATCAGTACACCCCTTTTGTGCTGAGAGAGTTACAAACATGTAGACACTGCTGAGGGTTGAAGTAACCGAAAAAACATCATTTAGAAAGTAAATGTTGAACTGATCCCAGTCAGATTTGGTGGATGAATGAAAGGGAGGAAATTGACTATTCCTAGTATTTACTGGAAAGAGGAAAACCATGAGCAATGAAACAAATTAAATATTTCAGCTGAATAATGTTTACTGAATCCATAATATAGACTAGGCTCTGTACTTGGCCTTGGCAAACAGTAGTGAAAAATATACAGTCTGCCCTCCAGTTGCTTGTTGGAGTGAGTATAGTACCTTCTGATAAATGTGAAAGAGCTTTGGAGCTTTGCAAAAATAAAGTTGGCCAGAATACTATCCAGAGACAGGACACAACTGTAGTGATAGGGACCTCTGGTTAGGGGAAATAGTAAAGGAAAATGGTGAGAGAGAATTTTCAGACGATAACATTGGGAAGACCAAACTGCCTTGGAAAACTTAGAGCTGAAAAAGAGGCTCAGTCTAACACCAAAAATGTAGTGCTTTGTGATAGTTAAAACTAGTGATAGACTCTAGAGTAAGACAGATTGGGCTTACCTCTTGGTTACATAACATTGTGAAGCCTCATACTTTCTTCAGCTGTAGCATAGGAATAATATGATAGGAAAAATAGTAAATCGCTGGCTTTGAACAATACTTTTAATTAGAAATAATTTCAAATTTACAGAAGAGTTGTAAGAATAAGAATAGTATAGTCATTATCCAGATTTAGCTACATTTTACCCCATTTGCTTTGTCATTTGGGCACTTGCCTTCCCTTCCTCCTTCTACATAACACACATATTCACATATTTTTTTCTGAACCATTTGAACAGAGATTGAGTATATCATAGCCATTTTTCCCTAAAAATACTTCAGTGTATATTTCCTAAGATTAGGGATATTCTCTTTCATAACTATAGTACAATAATCAGCTTCAGTAAATTTAACACTGATTTAATACTTATATATAATCTATCATCTGTCTTCTAATTTTATAAGATGACCCAGTGATATTCTTTATAGCATTAACCCCCTTCAACAAGAATCCAGTCTAGGATCAGATAGTGCACTTAATTGTTATATCTCTTTAGTTTTTTTAAATTCAGATTGGTTCCACAGCCTTTCTTTGTCTTTTATGATTGTTATTTTTGAATAAAACAGCACTTCATTTGTCTGTCTATCCTATCACCCTTCCTATCTCCCTACCTTTCCTTATTTGAGATTGTTTCTTCATGATTAGACTTAGATTATGTACTCCAAGCAGAAGACCACATAAAGGATGGTATGTCCTTCTAAAGGTATCACATCTGGAGGCACATCAGTGATGTTGTTAATAATTTTGATCATTTGGTTAGGGTGTTGTCAGTTTTCTCCACTACAGATTTGCTGTTTTTTCTCTTATTGGTAATAGGACATCTATGGAGAAACATTTTAAGACATACAGATATTATACTTGTCATCACAATTTCCACCTAGATTTAGCATCCAGAGATAATTCTTTCCTGATCCAGTTTTCTTCTATAATCCTTGCAAACTGCCTGTTTTCCAATTGCAGCCCCTCCTTCCAGATTTACCAGTTAGCATCAGCATTCTACTGTAAGCAAGAACCCTCAGACTGATTGATATACTAACTTATTCATTCATTCATTATTTGTCACCAGTATGAGCTCATGGGTTTTTGTTTTTTTTTTTCAGTTTATAATTTATTACTGTACTCAATTATTTTTGGTGCTCAAATTGTCCAGGTTTGGTTAGTTGAAGTACATGACAGCCCTCTATGGCATATTTGGGTGCTTCCTAAGTTTCTGGTAAAACAAGTTGTTGCAGGCTTGTTTCTAAACCATTCTGCCCCAGCTCTGGAAGGAGCCATTTCTCTAAGGAGCTCTGATTATTCTTAGTGGGGAATGATGTTAGAGATCAAGATCTTGGCAATAGTGTACTCATTGCTACTGGGTCTTGGCTTTTAGGTGCTTTTAGAGGACAGAGACAGGAAATATAGGCTTGTATATATACATATATATTTAGACATACATACATATGTACATACTGAAAAATATACATATGCATGTTTTAGAAATCATTAGTTCACACCAGTACCTCTAATCCTAATCTATCCTCACAGGATTCTTTTCTTGCGTTCTCCCTTTCTGTATTAATATGTCCCTTCTTTCACAGTGAGCACCTTGGTTTTCAGCAGCATCAACACATTTTTTATTTGTTCAACTCAATAACATATTGAAAATAGTTTCAGAATTGGTTCATCATATTATTACTAGAAATAAATCTACCAAAAAATTTCAAGATTTGTGTGAAGTTCTCCTTCCTTCCCCCATTCAGTTGGGTGGGTATATAATCTAATGCTGTACTCATGATTACTTGGATTAGTTCTATTCCATTGATCTGTCTATTCATGCAGCAGTGCTACACTGTTTTAATTATAGCAGCTTTGTAGAATGTTTTAATGAGGTAGTTTCCGCATACCTATTTCTTTTTGGTGTTTCCTGGTTTTTCTTCAGGTTTTCTTTACTATTTGAACTTCAGTCTCAACTTATTTAGCTCCATAAAAAGCTTATTAATATTTTTATTGAGTTATCACACTTGTCAATTTGTGACATATTAATGTTGAGATGCCATAACCAAGGACAGGATATTTCTTTTCAGTTGTCCAGGCCTATTTTTGTGTCTTTTAAGGATGTTTATTTTTCTTCATGTAGTTTTCGTACATTTCTGTTTATTCCCAAGTATTTTACTTCTTTATTTTCTTTATTGCTGTTTTAAATGGGGCTTTCTCATCCATAACATATTCTAATTAATTATTTTTTGTGTTTAGGAGCAGTATGTTGATTTTTGCATGTCCAGTTTCTATCCTGCTATCTTGCTGAATTCTTTTTTTCTTTTTTTTTTTTTGAGACAGAGTTTCTGTTGCCTGGGCTAGAGTACCATGGCGTCAGCCTAGCCCACAGCAACCTCAAACTCCTGGGCTCAAGCAATCCTCCTGCTTCAGCCTCCCAAGAAGCTGGGACTACAGGCATGTGCCACCATGCCTGGCTAATTTTTTTTTCTATTTTAGTTGCCCAGCTAATTTCTTTCTATTTTTAGTAGAGATGGGGTCTTGCTCTTGCTGAGGCTGGTCTTGAACTCCTGACCTTAAGCGATCCTCCCTCCTCAGCTTTCCAGAGTACTGGATTACAGGTGTGAGCTGCCACACCCAGCCAATTATTTTGTTTCTTAAATTTTATTATTGATTTTCTAGGATTTTCCAGGTATTCAATCAGGTCATTTGCAAACAGCTTCATACCTTCTTTTATAGTTCTTCTGCCTATAACTTTTTTCTTTAGTAGTTGTATTTCTTCTTTTCAATTCTTATTTTTTAATGTTTCTAATGTTTTCTGTAGTCTAATTTTACTGACAAATATATCCAGATCAATGTAGTAGTTGGCATAGTGAGCGTCTTTGCCTTGTTCCTGAACTTAGTGGAAATCAGTAATGTTTTAGTGAGAGCTATCCATGGGAGAAAGGAGAACTTCTTGAGATAATGCATTGTTCATGCATTATCACATATAATCCTCTATATTATCTGTCTTCTCTTTTACAGCCAGGTCTTTTGAAGGAATTATCTCTACCTGCTGACTTTGCACCTTCATTTTCTTACCTCTCATTGTCGCTCCTCAGACCACTCCACTCTGGTTTCTCAATTGTCAAAAATAGGCATCAACTAAGGTCATCATTGAGACCTCCATGTTGTTAAACCTAATGGACTTTTTTTTTTTCCCCATCTTTTCCTCTTAGCATGCAACATTGCAGACCATGCCTTATTCTAAGTGTACTTTTCGCCTGCTGTAAAATCACATTTCTTCTGGTGGTTCTTTCTTAGTCTTCTCCACTAGTTATTCTTTCTCCACTTAGCTTCTAACATTGGCATGTTCTAGGCCCTTTCTTTTAAAATTCTATTATGTCTTTTTGACTCTGTTTATTCTAGATATCTAAGCAAATCTATGGCTTAAATCATTATCTGTATTACTTTATCATTATCATCTAAGAGTAGCATCTCTAGTCTACACCTGTCTTCTGAGATAAAGATCTGCATGTCCATCAGCCTATCTGCTGTTCATTTCCAGTTCGAGATGTCAAAGTCACTTCACAATATTAGTTCTGACCTCTCCCCTAAACACTTATAGTTTTAAGTGAATAGTATCTATAAGCTAAAAAAATCTGATTCATTTTTGATTCTTCTTTTTCAGTCATCATCTTTATCCACTTCATTATCAAGTTCTATTAAATTTATCTATCCATTTTCTCTGATTTTCTCTAGCCTAAAGGAAAGGGTGGACTTTTGTGCCAGAAGAAACATTGTGAGTAAAGAATAGAGATGTCTGTATTTGGTAGACTACATAAATTGGAGACATACTAAGATTTAGAAATAATCTTACAACTATTTGTCAAATGATGTTGATTATAAGGATAAGGAATTTGAGTGGTCATTGGGTGCTTGTAAGTAAATGAGATGATCAAATTACTTTAGTAGTACTTACTAGATTGATAAATGGTAAGGAACTTAGGTAAGGAACAGATAGACTAGTTAGTAAGCTTACAATTTTAAGCAGCTTAGTGAAGAGATATTAAGTGCTTATATTAGGGTATGATAATGGAAAATAAAAAGAGATGAATTTGAGAGAAACCATAATGTTATTCAGTAAAATATGGCAACAGCTTGGATCTGAAAGTACAGAATTATTGATGACTCCAAGATTTCCCCACAAGGTGACAGGTGGAGTAGAAAGTTTGGGAGAAAAATAATGCGTTCTGTGTTTGATATATTTAATATAAAGTGCTGGTGTGAAATGTCAGGTGGAGACATTTAGGGAATATTTGGGGTAGTGAATAGGTTTATTCTTTAGTGCTAGTGTCATCCAATGGAATACCAACTGTCTGGAGCTATTAAGAACTCTTTTATGGCAGCATACAGCCGACTAGGAATGTCTGTCTTGGGTGTTACATACTTGCCAGTCATGGTCTGGATCTTGCGATCTAGGCCAGAGCTAGAGAGATAAATTTGGGAAATTTTCAAAGAGAATAATAGTGGAATTCATGCAATTTGAGTAAGAACACTAAGCAAAAAATAAAGGAAGGAAGGGAGAAGGGAGGAAGAAATGGAGAGAGGAAGGAAGGAAGAGTAAGGATTAAAGGAAAGAATACAAGCAGGCAAAGACAGAGCTTGGGGAACCCCTACATGTTAATAAAGTGGCAGCATCAGGAAAAGAGTCAGAAATGGGCAAGTTGATTGTTGAAAAGAAAAATTATAGAACAAGGTTCTCATATTAGACCTACAGTGTAATCAATGAGTATAAAGGCTTGGGAAACGACATTCATTATATTTGGACCATTGAGAGAACAATTTCAGTAATTCTAAAAGGGTCAGAGTCATATATAATATGATACGAGGTTTGTACTTTCTTTAAGATAATATTGAAGAAAAATGTCCCCTACAATAAAGTGGGAATAGTTTTTGACTAGTTAAATAGGCGGGCAATGCTAGTATTTTGCTAGATTTTGAAAAAGTAAAATGTGAAATAAATAAATGATAATTTTAAAAATCCATCATGGATGGGAAATGAAAAGTAAAATCAGTAGGCCCTTTTGAGTGGAGTGTTATATATAAACATTAGGAATCTTCTGGAAGCATGTAGTAAAACATTACAAATTTTCAGATTATTCTGAGGTCTAGGGAGCAAAATACCGGTTAAATAGTAAGTAATAAATATGGGAATACCACTGGAAGCTGCATAACTGGTCAAGGAGTTGGCAAAATGCTCTCATTTTTGACAGCTGCAAAGTGATACTCTAAGTAAATTGGGCTGTTTTCCTAAGAATAATGAGTTATGACTGGTTTATTCTTATATAGGAAAGAGATGGGATGTATAGGAGACATTTTAGAGTTTGCCTAGAGATATTCTCCTTCCCCACTCCATGATCTGGCCAAAATGGCAACTGAAAGGTTATTGTAATTGCAGAAGAAATTTGATATAAGAATAGAAAGCAATGAAAGTGCAACAGATTTTCTGAGAAGGGAAAGATAAACGTTATTCCACTGTTGTAAAACCCTGATATATTAATACATAGTGTAGTTCTAGTTGGTGACTCTTAGTGAAGACTTAATCCAACTGAAGAAGACACAAAAAAGGAAAGAGATAATAATGGAATGGGCAAAGTAGATATACTAAATCAAAACTAGAAACCTGATTTTTTTGTACATATCCAGCAAACTTTCCGAATTCTCTTATTAAATCTAATACAATGTGTGTAGATTTCTTGGATGTCCTAAATTATTAATAACTACCATATCTGAAAAAAGGCAACTATTTTCATCCCTTTTTACTCATTATGTATTTTATTTTGTTCATCTTACCGTGCTATCTTGAAGTTTTAGTACAGTCTTCAGTAAAAGTGGTGATAATGGGCATCTTTGTCTTATTCTTTTTAAAGGGCAGTGCTTTTAATGTGTCACCATTATTATGTATTATGTTTGCTGTTGATTTTTGGAAAGATATTTTTACTTCATCACATTATGGTAGTTTTCTTTAGTTCCAATTGAATTTTTTTTTCAATTTTTAAAATCATGAATGGTGTTGAATATTTTTTCAGAATCTGTTGAGATAGTTTTGCTTCTAATGGGTTGCCTAAAATGAAGTAATTTAGTAATAGAAAACCTCCAGTAAACTTCATAAACCAACGGGATTGTTATCCTGTTCTCTAAGAAATGAGCAGTCATTTTTCTTCTTGATTACCGTAGGTCCTAATCTGGATCCTGTAGGCATTAGGGGAACTGCAGCTCTTGAGAAGTCAGTAGGAATGATGCTGAATAGAGGACTGAGAGGGCCTGCCATGAATTTATACCTGAGCTTTATTTTTTCTTTCAGCTCAACTCTGGTTTCTTTTCCTTCACAATTTCTGATAAAGGCTGATTTCAAATACAAAAAGAAAATATATTTATAATTAGATATAGGTATATTAAGTTATTAGGATGTGAACAGAAAGATTGCCTTTGTGGATTCAATTTATGTAGAGTTAGAATTAAAAGTTGGAGGGAGACTACAGGCTACCACAGATCATTTTATAAAGCTTTAAAAAGGATTTGTATTCCATTTTTTTCACTACCATAAGTGGGAAAAATTTTTTTTTTGTAGTGCACACTAGATGTTATTGAGAAAATATTTTAAATTGTAATTTGTATTGATGGGTGGTAATTAACATTCATTTAATACTACTCTTTTGAATTTCTTGCAAATAATGAGGATTTTAAAAATTATTTTTTTGCAAATAGTTACCTGACTTTTTAGATCATTTCTCTTTTATGGGATATTGTCTGTAGATTGCCTTCCAATGAGATATTCTGGAAAATAGCTGATTTTAACATAACAGTTATATCAGCTTTTGTATGGTTAATCATTCTCTTCAGTAAAATTGAATTAACTGTTGAAAGGAAATTTGATTAAGCTATAATATTGCTTCTCAGTTTTTTCCTCTTTCTTATTCTGTTGCTGAGCATATCCAGAGCTGGGATTTTCTGTTTTATGTGAATCTATTGGTATATACCAGGATCCTTCTCTGGGACCTGTGATGTGGTTTACTAGTTTTTGGTTATTTTTTGTTACTGCTTTTGTTCAGTATAGACATGACCTCTTTGTCAAAGTATATGTTTTGAGCTTAAAAAGATTTTAAAAACCTGTGAACTGAACGATATAAAGGTTTATTGTTATAAAATTCTGTATTTAACTTTTTTCTCCTGAGGGACAGTCTCTTATATTTAATTAAGTATTTCTTATGCTTATTTTTATTTCATTTGTGTATTCTAAAAATTATTATAAAATTTTCAAATAAATTAGTAATTACTAACAGTAATTTTTCTTATTAAAATACTATATCAATCACCAGTATCATCATTTTTATTTTATATTATCATTAATTACAATATTCTCATGTTTCATACATTGCAGATAGCCAAAAGTTTGAGTAAAAGAATAAATTGGAAATACTTGAGGTGAAAATATTTTGGTAAAAATTAGACTCTACTAAGGAGCTTCTGATTGACTTTATTGGGAGTGGGGAGTTGCGGGCATTGAGGTAGTAAGGAAATAAGACTTATTTTACTTTTTTTTAGTCTATCACAGTTTAGATGAGGGAGACTGGCAAGATAAATGTGCCTAAACATTTATGTGCAAGCTCATATAAGTTATTTTTTAAGAATATAATACAGATGTCACAATAACTTGGAAAATGATCTTCATCTTTGTATGAAAAAGTCTATTTTATTTTATTTATTTTTGAGACAGGGATCCTACTCTGTTGCCTAGGCTAGAGTGCAGTAGTATCATCATAGTTCACTGGAACCTCAAACTCCTGGGCTCAAGCAATACTCTGGCCTTAGCCTCCTGAGTAGCTGGGGCTACAGACACATGCCACCATGCCTGGGTAATTTTTTCTTTATTTTTTGTAGTGGCAATGTAGCCCTATGTTGACCAGCCTGGTCTTGAACTCTTGGGATAGAGCCATCCTCCCACCTAGGCCTCCCAAAGTGCTAGGATTACAGACGTGAACCACCACACCTCACCAAGAAGTTTATTTAAAGTCATGAAAACATATGTTATGGCACATAGCATGACTAAAATTTCTATATTGCATTATTGGATGTTAACAAAGTGCCCCCCCTTTTTTTGCTTAGCTGAGAAGCCTCATAAAATTTGTCTGTCACAACTGAGCATATTAATATTTACTGGTGTACTTCCCGAAAATGAAGCACACTTTCCTGATCTTTAATTACAGAGCTTGATAAAATGAACCCCACATAAGATAAACTTTGTTTTTCCTACACAGATTTTCTGGTTAGTGGAAGACTATCCTTTCCCCCTTTTTAAATATTTGTTCCTAGTGCCCAAGCTCTTCAGAACATAATTTAACCTTTGTGAGATGATTAAAATGGTACTTTAAGTACTAAAAATGAGAAGTGCTGCTGAGCAGAATACTAGTTGCTAAAAATGCCAGGTAAACTATACATTTTTATTACATGTAGTTCAACACATTACTTATAATTGAGTTCTGCTAAGACTTAAAATCCTGAAAAATTCCAGGTTTTTCTGATCTATATCATCCTTAGGGTGTTACAAGTTTGCTTGTGTTTGTTTGAATTGCGTGGTTTGGTAAAAGTATTTAATATTATTAGGTTATTAAGTATGAAATGTCCAGTTTCCTTAAGTACTAAGTTTGACAGTTGCTATCTCTGACACTTTGCTTTGACACTTCTTGTTTTTTTTATTTATTTATTTTTATTTTTTTTGTATTTCGGCATATTATGGGGGTACAGATTTTAAGGTTTCAATAAATACCCATATCCCCCCCTCCCCCCAAAAGTCTGAGTCGCCATCATGACCATCCCCCAGATGGTGCACATCTCACTCATTATGTATGTATATACCCGCCTGCCTCCCCCCTCCCACCTGCCCAATACCCTATTACTGTAGTACCTATGTGTCCACTTAGGTGCTACTCAATTAATACCAGTTTGCTGGAGAATATATCTGGTGCTTGTTTTTCCATTCTTGGGATACTTCACTTAGTAGTATGGGTTCCAGCTCTAACCAGGAAAATATAAGATGTGCTATATCACCATTGTTTCTTAGAGCTGAATAGTACTCCATGGTATACATATACCAAATTTTATTAATCCATTCTTGGATTGATGGGCACTTGGGCTGTTTCCACAGCCTTGCAATTATGAATTGTGCTGCTATAAACATTCGAGTGCAGGTGTCTTTTTTGTAGAGTGTCATTGGATCATTTGGGTAGATGCCCAGCAATGGGATTGCTGGATCAAATGGTAGATTCACTTGTATCGCTTTAAGGTATCTCCATATTGCTTTCCACAGAGGTTGAACTAGTTTGCAGTCCCACCAGCAGTGTAGGAGTGTTCCTCTCTCTCCTCAACCATGCCAGCATTTATTGTTTGGAGATTTTTTGATAAAGGCCATTCTCACTGAGGTTAAGTGATATCTCATTGTGGTTTTGATTTGCATTTCCCTGATGATTAGAGATGTTGAGCATTTTTTCATATGTTTGTTGGCCATTCTTCTGTCTTCTTTAGAAAAGTTTCTGTTCAAGTCCTTTGCCCACTTTTTAATGGGGTTATTTGATTTTTTCTTCCTGATTTTCGTGAGTTCTAACTATATTCTAGTTATCAGTCCCTTATCGGATGCATAGGATGCAAAAATTTTCTCCCATTCTGTAGGTTGTCTGTTTACTTTCGTGACTATTTTTTTGGCTGTGCAGAAGCTTTGTAGTTTGATCATGCCCCTTTTATTTATTTTTGTTGCTGCTGTGATTGCCTTTGGGGACTTCTTCATAAACTCTTTGCCCAGGCCGATGTCTAGGAGAGTGTTTCCAACTTTTTCCTCTAGAGTTCTAATAGTTTCATACCTTAGGTTTAAGTCTGTTATCCAGCGTGAGTTGGTTTTTGTGAGAGGTGAAAGGTGTGGGTCCTGTTTTAGTGTTCTACAGGTGGCTATCCAGTTTTCCCAGCACCATTTATTGAAAAGGGATTCTTTTCCCAAGCGTATGTTTTTGTCTGCTTTGTCAAAGATTAGATGGCTATATGAGGATGGTTTTATATCAGGATTCTCACATCTGTTCCACTGGTCAATATTCCTATTTTTGTGCCAATACCATATTGATTTAATTACTACAGCTTTGTAGTATAGTTTGATATCTGGCATATTAATGCCTCCCATTTTGTTTTTGTTGCCTAGAATTGCTCTTGATATTCGGGGTCTTCTTTGGTTCCGTACGAAGCGTAAAATTATTTTTTCTATATCTGTGAAGAATGCTGATGGGATTTTAATAGGTATTGCATTGAATCTGTAGATCAGTTTGGGTAGTATAGACATTTTGATGATAATGAGTCTGCCGATCCACGGGCATGGTATGGATTTCCATCTGTTTACATCCTCTGCTATTTCCTTCCTCAGTGTTTCATAGTTCTCCCTGTAGAGGTCTTTTACGTCCTTGGTTAAGTATATTCCTAGGTACTTTAATTTCTTTGTTGCTATTGTGAAGGGAATTGAGTCTTTGATTTGGTTCTCAATTAGATTGTTGTTGGCGTATATGAATGCCTCTGATTTCTGTGTATTGATTTTGTATCCTGAGACTTTACTAAATTCATTGATCAGTTCCAGGAGTTTCTTGGTTGAATCTTTGGGGTTTTCTAGATACAATATCATATCATCAGCAAACAGTGAAAGTTTGATCTCTTCTGCCCCTATTTGGATACCTTTGATTCCATTTTCCTGTCTGATTGCTGTAGCCAAGACTTCCAGCACTATGTTGAACAGAAGTGGAGATAGTGGGCAGCCTTGTCGTGGTTCCAGTTTTAAGTGGGAATGATTTCAATTTTTCCCCATTCAGTATGATGTTGGCTACGGGTCTGTCATATATGGCTTGCATCATTTTTAGGTATGTCCCTTCTATGCCTATTTTCTTAAGTGTTCGTATCATGAAAGGGTGTTGAATTTTGTCAAAAGCTTTTTCTGCATCTATGGAAAGAATCATGTGGTCTTTGTTTTTGCTTCTGTTTATGTGGTGAATTGCATTTATAGATTTACGTATGTTGAACCATCCCTGCATCCCTGGGATGAAGCCCACTTGGTCGTGGTGGATTATTTTTTTGATAAGTGTCTGGATTCGGTTAGCTAAGATTTTGTTGAAAATTTTTGCATCTATATTCATGAGGGATATTGGTCTGTAGTTTTCTTTTTTTGTTGCATCCTTTCCTGGTTTTGGTATCTGAGTAATATTCGCTTCATAAAAGGTGTCGGGGAGGTTTCCATTCTCGATGTTGTGGAATAGTTTCTGCAAGATAGGTACTAGTTCTTCTTTGTAAGTGTGGTAAAATTCAGGTGTGAAGCTATCTGGACCGGGACTTTTCTTTTTAGGGAGATTTTTAATTGCTGTTTCTATTTCAGCTGTTGAGATTGGTCTGTTCAGGGAATCTATTTCTTCCTGGTTGAGCCTAGGGAGGCTGTGTGTTTCTAGACATTTGTCCATTTCCTCCACATTTTCCAGTTTGTGTGCATAAAGATTTTTGTAGTATTCATAAACTGTATCTTGTATCTCTTTGGGATCAGTTGTGATATCTCCTTTTTTGTTCCTGATGGAGCTTATTAGAGATTTCTCTTTTCTGCTTTTTGTTAGCTTAGCCAATGGTGTGTCAATTTTGTTTATTTTTTAAAGAACCAACTTTTTGTTTTATTAATCTCCTGAATAGCTTCCCTGTTTTCCATTTCGTTTAGTTCTGATTTGATCTTGTTGATTTGACTTCTTCTGCTGGGTTTGGGGTTGGTCTGCTCTTCTTTTTCCAGCTCTTTGAGTCGTTTCATTAGATTGTCTATTTGTGATCTTCTTGTCTTTTGGTTATAGGCATTTATGGAGATAAACTTTCCTCTCAGAACTGCTTTAGCTGTGTCCCAGAGGAGTTGATAACTTGTCTCTCCATTGTCGTTTTCTTCATAGAATTTTTTTATTTCCGTCTTGATTTCTTCATTTATGAAGTAATCATTTAGTAGGAGGTTGTTTAATTTACAGGTTTTTGTGTAGAAATGTGAGTTTTTGTTAGGGTTGATTTCTAGTTTTATTCCACTGTGATCTGAGAAGGCACATGGTATGATTTCTATGTTTTTAAATTTCTTGAGATTTTCTTTGTGTCCTAGGATATGGTCCATCTTAGAGAATGTCCCGTGAGCTGATGAGAAGAACGTATATTCAGTGGATTTTGGGTAGAATGTTCTGTAAATGTCAGTCAGACCCAATTGTTCTAGAGTTTTGTTTAAGTCCATTATTTCTTTATTAATTTTCTTTTTGGAGGATCTGCCTCATGCTGTCAGTGGGGTGTTGAAATCTCCGGTGATTATGGAGTTGCCATTGATCCATTTGCTTAGCTCCAGTAAGGTTTGCTTTATGAATCTGGGTGCACCTAAGTTGGGTGCATATATATTTAAAATTGTTATGTCTTCTTGTTGAACTGTGCCCTTTACCATTATATAATGACCCTCTTTGTCTTTCACTACTTTTGTTGGTTTAAAAGCTAAATCGTCTGAAATTAGAACTGCCACACCAGCCTTCTTTTGGCTTCTATTTGCTTGGAATATTGATCTCCACCCTTTTATTTTTAGTCTATATGCATCCTTGCAGTTTAGATGTGTTTCCTGAAGACAGCATATACTTGGCCTGTATTTTCTTATCCATTCAGCCAGCCTATGTCTCTTGAGTGGAGAGTTTAAGCCATTCACATTTATTGAGAGAACTGATAGGTAAGGTAGATTACTGATCATTCTGTTGGGTTGGATGTTGTTGCTATGATTTCTGTCTTGAGCCATTGTAATATCTGGCCTTTAATATCTTTGGGTTTTGGTTGTTTTTATATTCGTGGGTTATTATTATGATGTTCCATGCATAACGCTGTTTTAAGTACTTCTTGTAGGGCTGGTCTTGCCTTGGTGAATTCTCTGAGCCTTTGCTTGTCTGAGAATGTTTTTATTTCTCCTTCATATACGAAGCTTAGTTTTTCAGGGAATAATATTCTAGGCTGGGCATTGTTTTGTTTCAAAAGAGTGAGAATGGGGCCCCAGTCTCTCCTTGCTTGTAAAGTCTCATTGGAGAAGTCTGATGTTATTCGAATTGGCTTTCCCTTGTATGTTACTTGCTTCTTTTGTCTTACAGCTCTTAGAAGGGCCTCTTTAGTTGATACTTTGGTCAGTCTGATGACTGCATGTCGTGACGTCTTCCTGTTTGCATTGAATCTCCCAGGGGTCCTCTGAGCTTCTTGAACTTGTATATCAAGATTTTGAGCAAGGCCTGGGAAATTTTCCTCTATTATATTTTCAAACAGCCTGTCCAACCCTTGAGTGTTGTCTTCTTCCCCTTCTGGTAAGCCTATGACCCTCACATTAGGTTTCTTCACAGAATCCCACAGCTCTTGTAGGCTTTGCTCTTTTCTCTTGTTTCTCTGCTCTATTTCTGTGATTGATTTAATTTAATTTAATTTAATTTAATTGGAGGGTGTTATCTTCAAGGTCTGAGATTCTTTCTTCTGTTTGATCTACCCTGTTCTTGAGACTTTCCACTGTATTTTGTAGTTCCTTGAATTGATTCTTCATTTCCAGGAGTTCGGTTACACTTTTCTTCATTGTGTCTATTTCTTTTCCCATATCCTGGAGGCTTTTTGTGGTTTCTTGTGTTGGTTATTGAGTTGTTGTTGCAGCTGGGCGAGTGTTCTTATGATCCACATACGAAATTCCTCTTTTGTCATATTGGTTCACTGATTTTAGTTGGTGTCTGTGCCAGCAGGCCAGACCACAAGCCACCAGGCCTCCCTGGACTGTGATGCCGGCGGGGAGGTTCTCTGCACAGGAACGCCACCTGGGTTGGACGCACGACCTCCTCCTGGGAGGAGGGTTGCCCTCTAGGATGCTGATCCGCCCCTGGTGGCACACACACCTCAGTAGGCTGTTCACGTATAACCCTTCTGTGCCCTGGGCAATGCTAGCCCTCGGTGCAGGGGATCTGGTCTGCAGGTCCGACCTCTGGGTCCCAGAGTTCAAACTGTATCCCCACCAGGGAGAGGATTTCCGGTCCCAATTCACCCACAGGGAGCCCAAGCTGGGTCTATGTCTCTCAGCCTCTGAGTCAGCACCGTTCTCCTGGGAACACCGTGCCAGCAGTACCTGGGAGGGCGGGCGGGTAGGGAGCTCACAGTCTGAGTTCCCCTTAGTCAGGTGTAGGGTCCCAAAAGGGAAGGTCCCGTTCCCTGGAGGTGCCTCTGGCTGGTGGCTGTATTGTCTCTCTGGGTAGCCGCGGGTAGGGTCGGCTGAGGGAAGGAGGAGGCAATATGGCACCTGCCGCCCGGCTCGGGTCTGTGCACACGGAGGTGCCCGGAGGAAGTTGGGAACCTGGTGCCACGTCTGCTAGAGTCTCACCACTGGCTGGCGGCGGCGGTCTCTGGGCTGGTGTCCGCAGGTCTCTCCACCCGCTGGGGAGCCCACCAGCAGTCCCAAATGCAGAGGAGTGGAAACAGCAAATCCACCTACCCTTGCTGCTGGTCTCTGGGCTGCTCTGGTGGTCTCAGCCTCCAGTTCTCCTCCGCAGCCTCCTCCCATGGAGTCTCCCGGGGTCTCAGGTACCCCTCCTTCTGGCCCTTGTCCGCTGTATGCTCGTCTTCTTGCTTCTTTCCTCTAATTTCTGCTAGAATCTGTCTTTTCTGCAGAGACACTCTATCTGGTGGTGTTATTCGTCCGCCATCTTGCTCCACCCCTACACTTCTTGTTTTATGTGTATTGTGAAGGTTCATCTTCAGTCTTGCAAGTGTACAAGACCTGCGATTTGACCTGTGATTATCTTTCAAATGTTTTTTAGAACAATTTTTGTGAAACTATAGATTAGTCAAAAATTCATATTATTTTCGAGTCTGAGTTCTGTTGTGTAACCAGTCCAGTGAAGACACCTCAAAATATTAACAAAGTGTTTGGGAAGGATATGGCTAATGAACACATAGTACTTCCATGGTTTGAGAATTTCCGTTCTAGTGATTTTAATCTTGAAAATGAGCCATGTGGGCAACCTGAGACCAAGGTGAATAATCATGAGCTGAAAGCTGTAGTGGAAGAGAATCCATCTCAACCTATGTGTTAATTAGCAACAGTTTGACCTTACTGTTCCAACAATATTGGACCATTTGAAACAAATGGGCAAAGTAAAGAAGCTGGATGGATGGGTTCCACACAGAATAAACGAGTGTCAGAAGAGAAATTGTCTCGAGGCTTACCTTTCTTTGCTGTCACTACATGAAGGTGAAACATTTCTACGCTGTCTTGTTATATTTGATGAAAAATGGATTCCTTTTGACAATCTCAAGCATTTGGCACAATGGTTGGATAAAGATGAAGTGCTGAAACACAGTCCAAAACCAAATATTCATCAAAAAAAGCTAATGGTGTCAGTTTAGTTGTCTAGCGCTGGTATTATCCACTACAGCGTTGTGAAACCTGGTCAGTCGATTACAGTGAATCTGTCATCTGCTGTATTCACCAGACCTCACACCAACTGGCTATCACTGCTTGCAGGCTTTTGACCACTTCTTGCAAGGGAAAATATTCAATTCTCAACAAGCTATGGAAAACTACTTTCATGATTTCATTGCCACTCACTCTCGAGGCTGATTTGCTACTGGCATAAACAAACTACTGTTAAGATGTTAATAATTTGATTAATTGTACTGCTTCTTGTTTGAGATATAACAAACAATGCTTATTAATTTGAAATCGGACATTTCATATTTAATGACCTAATACTATGTGGCTAGTATTGGTTACGGTTTAAGAGCCTGGCTTCTTTAAAAAAATCATGTTGATGAGTCACTCATTCATGCAAAGACAACCTGAGGTTGTAAATTTTATGAAGCTGGGAAAAGCTGGTACATTAGAAAATGTAGCTCAGCCGTTTTGTGAATAGGATTGATCCCAAGAAAAGTTTTTGTGGAAGAAGATTAATCCAGAAAAGAACCATACCAATCTAAAGATGGATGTTTGGGGATGTGGAAGCTTGAGACTAAGTTGACTTCAAAATATCATGGCTCTTAGCAAATTGTTGGTGAATTAAATTATATGAAGTGGTTTCTAGGCACCAGATCTTGATTATATTAACAGCTGGAAATAGACTAAGGTGGTCAGCGTCAAAATAGAGTAATCATAGTCAAAAGATAATGTGCACAGTAGTTTTTGAACTTAGGGTTTTCTTTTTTTAATTCTCATTTGAGAATTTAAATGATTTATCAGTCTATTTCAATTTATATATAACATAAAGTATGCATGATAAAGATAAAGTGTTATTAAGCTCTGATATATGTATTCTGGTCAACATTATTTGTTGTAAAACTTAGAAGGATTGGCTTAATCTGAAACTTACTGCCCCATTTTAAATGTGAAAGAAGAGTGCCCTCTGGTAAGAGTGATGGATTCTTCATAAAGAAATTCTAGAGTTGCATTTAGTAAGTACTTAATAATCTCTTTGTAACTCTTTCCATTTGTTTATGTCTACTTTGGGGGGAGGGTGGAGATAGTCCACAGATCTCAATTTTCTAGGGAGTTTGCTATCATTTAATCTTAGTGTGATAATTTGGTATTTGAAGACTTATTCAGGCATCTCTCTGTATTCATTGCACATTTATATTGATAAGGCTGAGGATGTATTTTGGCTCTGTCCGGCCAACCTGCACACTGCACACAACCTGCATACTATTTAAAAAATCTCATTGCCAGCTGTGTGTTAGTGAAAAAGTAACATATTTAAAACAATCTAGGAATTTGTCATTTAGAAAGTTTAATCTTAAATTAATTCCTATTACACTGACTGAAACATAGAGTTTAGCTAGGTTCACTTTCAGAGAGACCTTTCTTGTAGTAATTGAGTACAAGGAATAATGTATTTCAGAGTGAAGGTACATGAGGAGAAATCAGTTTCTGAGCTCTATGAATTACAATTTCAATGTTATCAGCCCATGGCCCATGGGTGTAGGGGACACGAACTTCATTCTTGATAGCAACTTTCCAAGGTATTCCAGTGAGATAGAGTAAAGGAATCACTTTAATTCACCTCATGGATTTGGATTTACATCATAGGTAATTATACTTGAAGGCATGGTGGTGTTGGATAAATCAGTGGTTCCCAACCTTTTTAGCACCAGGGAACAGTTTCATGGAAGCCAACTTTTTCCATGGCTTGGTGGAGGTGGAGATGGGGGGTTGGTTTTGGGATGATTCAGGTGTATTACATTCATTGTGCATTCAGACCTTTCTGCTAATGATAATCTCTGTTTGCAGCCACTACCCAATGCTAGTAGCTCCACAGCCTCAGCACCACCTCCTTAGCTCTACCTCAGATCATCAGGCATTAGATTCTCATAAGGAGCGCTCAACCTAGATCCTTCGCGTGCGCAGTTTACAGTAGGGTTCATGCTCCTATGAGCATCTAAGCCTCAGCTGATCTGACAGGAGGTAGAGCTCAGGCAGTGATGTGAACAATGGGCAGATGCTGTAAATACAGATGAAATTTCACTCACTTACCTACTACTCATCCCTGTTGTGGGGCCTGGTTCCTAATAGGCCACGGACAGGGTACCGGTCTGTGGCCCAGGGTTTGAGGGCTGCAGGTGTAAAGGATATGAGCTATGAAGTATTACAAACCTGAGTTTAAATACCATTTATTAACTGTGTGATATTAAATTAGTTTTCTTAAACAATGCCTGCATTTCTTCATTTGTGTAGGTGGGAATAATGGTAATAATAAGTTTTTTTGTTTTTTTTTTCCTGAGAGCCGTGTGGGAATTAAATGAAATAATGTTTCTAAAGCAAACAAAGCAGAGTCTAGGTTATCCTCCTCCCATCCTCACCCCAACCCTAAATATCATGGGCTAAGATTAATCTCAGGCATTGCTCAGAACAAAGTTATAACTTTAAAAGTTTATTCATAGTCTTTATGTGAGAGTATTTTTGAATATTTCAATGAAAGGCAATAGTATTTCAATAAATTTTTCGGTCACTGTGTTTAAAAGCAGCAATAGTTTTAGATTAGGTAACCAATCTTCAGGGGCATTTTTCCTTTCAACAAATGCTCTGGGAGATGGCTCAGAATTCACTCACTTATGCAATGAGTGATCCATGGGGGAGAATTGGGAAGGGTGTCCTACTAAGTAGCATTACTAGCCTTTTTGAAGGCTTCAACAAGCTTTTATGAAATTCATCCTTGTAGGAGTGTGGTATTAACCATGATTTTAGTATCACCTTTTCTTCTGTTAACTTGAATAAGAGAATTAATTGTGAAGACAAACACAAAAGACTGCAAGGATTATTTTTTAAAAAGATTGACTTTGGGAACTTTCGTTTCCAAATGTCCTAAGAGCTAGATACCTTATTTTGGGTTCTGCCTTAGAGAGTAATGACCAATTGTCTTAGAGCTTTTGCTGAATTTCTAGTATCCAAAATAGAAAACATTAAATTTTTAGAAAAAGTTTATGTCCATTTCCATTTTTGGTTATAAAATAAAAAGTTTTAGTGTACTATGTTATTTTTTAAAAATTTCCCCCCTTTTTATTTCACTAATTTATCATAGTTTAATCTTATAGAACATTTGTCTTATGGGATTTTGAATATTCTTAGTTTTAAACATTATTGCAATATGATACTATAGTAAAAATTTTGTTTGGGATCTTTAAATATTTTTAAGGTATTTTTGAAGAATACATTTAAATAATTATCCTGAGTAGCAAAAAGTTGACATTAACAATGTAAATTAAATCACTGCTGTTTTATTGAGTTAGTAGACAGACTGAAACACTAGTACCAGTACATTTGTAAACTTCATGTATTTGTTTTACTGGAATCTTAGTTGGAAACCTACTAAATAAATAACTTAAATTCAAACCCAAAAATTCAGTGGGCTTATTTATAAGTAGCTTAACCTGAGATATTATGTGAATCATAGAGACCACAACTTGGTTACTTTTTAAAGATAGTATTCATTTGAAGATATGTCTAGGTTTGAAAGTTATTTAGAACTAAGGAGACTTTCTGAAATAAAATCTCAAATATTGTGGGCTTAGTCGTAAGAACTATTTTCTAAACTTCACTTTAGTCAGTGAATTCAAATTATTTAATGTTATAAAACTTAGCAAAAATAAAATTAATATCATTTACTCATTCCTTTCTTCATCTTCAACATACCTTTATTAGGGGTGCAAGATACTGAGATAGGTATTGGGAATTTAGTTTACTGTTTTCTCTCCTAATCAACTTTTTAAAATCCCTTTCACCCCTTTTATATCTTTCATGGCACAAATAGTCTTCCTAACACCTAAATTAGAAACCTTGGAAATTTGTTAAACTTATTTCTCTTCTTCCATTTCTTTAGCTATTACCATTTCTTGCAAATTCTTTTGATTCTGTCCTCCATTTCTATAGCCAAAATGCTAGTCTGCTTTTAGTATTATATACCACCATTAGAGCAATATTTTTCACTAAGTACCTGATAATTTATTTAGCCATTTTTCTGTGCTGCTAATGATTAGCAACCTTACTTAAGTTTAGATTTCCTTTATTTTTTTGTGTGAGAGGGAGCTAATAGGCATTGAGATCAATAAAGATACAGTAGTTTGGTAGGAAAGTAAGCGATGGAAAGTGATAAGCCAAAGCAGAAAAATTATATATAAATAATTAAGTCGTTTCTAGAGCTAACTTCTGTTCTCTGTCACTGGTTTTAATTAGTGTTGTCCTCTTTTGTTTTCTGAGAACTAAAGCTTCCTCAGAATTCCAGAGTGACTTGGAATAGTGACTTCCTTTCATAGGCTTTCCTGCAGTGCAGGCAAGTATGGTTCAAATTTTTCTTTTTGCACTCTTTGAACAATATAGATTACAGTATTTATTGGATAAGAATTGAAAGGCAGGTGATATTACTAAAAGGCAACAGATTAAAAAAAAGAAACTCTGAAACAAATGTAATAACATAAGGAGTAGTTAATGAGATGCAGAATAATTTAATAAGTCTGGAACTGAGAATTTAGAATACAAAACACAATTATGGACAGTGCTTAAACTTTTCATCTCGTTTAATCTGAAATAATTTCTTCAAAGATCTCACTTAATTTTTATCTTAATTACAGAGACATACTTAAGGAAGTCCTTTAATTAAAAATATGCTTATTTTTTATTGTATTGTGAAGGAGGCCTATTTTGAAAAGTCCCGTGCTTTATGTCTGCCGCAGGAAATAAACAAAGACTATGATTAAGGAAATTTTTCATCTCTTGGTGTCCAGTTGAATCTGCAGCTTTCTTAGGGAACCCATAGTTCCTGGAATTTTCTGAGTTCTTATGGGACAATTTGATTGGTCTTCAATATTAGAATAAATCTCAGGTACCTGAATTGACTCAAAGAATTGACCCAACTTCTTTTGGTCAATTTAAGCAGATCTGTTTCTAATTCTTATGCTAAATCAAAGGTGATATCCAGAGCTCAGGCCTACTTGGAACCAGAATAAACAGAAGAGAGGTTATCTTGTTTGGCATCAAGAGTAATATTGAAAGAAAGTGTTCTTTTTCAAAAAATTCTCTTCTTGCAAATTGTGTATGCATTGGTTTTTGTTCTGCCTGGAGCTTAGGGTAGTGTGGAATCTGACTTGGTCCACGAGCATGAATGCGGAAGAAAAGTATGTTGTATGCTAATGTGAGATTAAGAGTCATTTTAGAAGTGAAGATATGTTTTACTATTAGGTCCTTGGAAGCATTTAATTTAATGTAAAAGCCAGAGGGACAGTTTTATATTGCTTCAGTACTTTTGGAGTCTATGGCTCTATAAAGGTTTATAAAGTTGAAGAAAATTCATGAACAGAGTGGGTAATGATCAGATAAACCAATGTGCTTATATTACACTTAACAATTTCTTTTAAATAATGTAGCATGATTTAAGGGTTGAGACCAGATGGACACCGAACAGACACTATATATTGCTTAGATTCATATCTTAAGTTTATCATTTGCTAATTAGAAGATCTTCAGCATGTTAGTTTCCCTTATCTATTTTTTCTTGGGGAGTAGTCATTAAATGGGGATACTCCATGTAAATAATCAATATCATAGTAAGCAATCAATAGATGTTATTGTTACTGAAGTTCATTTTCAGGAAACTTTAATTATCTTTGGCTTTCTTTTCCCTAGCATGGTCCTGATGTAAATCATGGGGTTAGAAAAAAACAGAGTGGGTATCTTCTTTGATTCAGAAGAATACAAGGAGAAACTACCCAATAAATTTTAAACTATAGCTACCCACATTTAACTCCATAGATAAGCCTTAAAAGAATAACCACCATACTAAAATTTCAAAATTAAAAAATAAATTCAGTTAACCTTGGATAACAGTTTAGAGTTTTGAAATTTGTTAGAACCTCTAAGCCACCAGAACAGGGTTGCTGTCCCTGACTCAGTGTGCCAGCAGATTAGGTTAATGGGAGCTGTTCGGTGCTCCACAGTGATAGTTGGGGTTCATGCAGAAAAGAGGATAGACACACTTTTAATTTTTTCAAGTGATGGAAAATGTCTGGAAATATGGTAGACACTTTCTGTCCTGAATACTACTTTTGTACCAATGTATGTTTGTATCGCTTGGTGTCACTGAGCAAGGTTATATGTAAACTTTTATTGCTTTTTAAAAATAACTGTTATTATATTAGACCCTGCTACATATATCTTTTCAATAAAGGTTTCATGATGAACCATTCATCTCTCTTAAACATTTTTTATGTCTTGTGGGATATATATCAGTAAATGACATACTCAGCAAATGAGTAAATGAGTGATATATATCAGTAGATGAATTTTTAATCAGAAGACTAAATTCTTATTAAGGAAAATCAAATTTGATGGAGGCATTTTATGTATAGTTAAAACTATTTTTGTTTAATCATTCCTCTTTCTTTAGAAAAGGAACATTGATAGTGGTTGTTCAGAAAAATATCTGAAATGTTTATATTAAGTTGGGTACCTTTTTGTTTTTAGACATGGGTCTCACTCTATTGCCCAGGCTGGGGTACAGTGGCATGAACATAGCTCACCATAGCTTCCAACTCCTGTGCTCAAAAGATCCTCCCACCTCAGCCTCCAGAGCAGCTAGGACTATAGGTGTGTGCCACTGTGCTCAGCTATTTATTTTTTTTGCAATCACACAAGAGGAGGTTTATTTTCTGGCTAGCCAGGGTCCAAGCCCCAGAGCACCAACACAGTGGCCACTCTCGCAGGCAAGGACCCTGACCGGAACAATGGCATGCCTTTTTATCCCCATGGTGCACAAGCTGCACACAAGCGGACTACGCATGGATCATGCGTTGACCTTTAAAATGATTGGTTGCCCACTATTGCCTTTTGAAATAATTGGCGGGTTGGTTGCCCTCTATTGCCTGATGGGCCAGGCGCCCGTGCTTCAATGACCTCATCCCATAATTCCTCATACAGCGGTGTAGCAAGCAAGCAATGACCAGAAGCAAAAGTTTGCGGTTAGCTCATTGCCCCACCCAAGTATATTCCCGACAATTGGAAAAATTCCTCTGCCCTTCTTCTGTCCTACAAATTCCTCTGCCCTTTCTCTGCACTACATTCCCCCCTTTCTCCAGGTAGCAGATGAGCACTCCTGCTCGTCCTCAAGGTCTCTTAGATGCTCTAGTTCTATAGCACTTGACCACAGCTGCTGATATTGTTGTTGCAATACTAGTAGCTGGACAGTGTTTATCCATTCTTTCACAAAAGCTACTAGTCTATTAATTACACATGGCGTGAAAGTAAGGACTAAGATTAGCATAACGAGTGGGCCTAGTAGAGTGGATAGTAGCGTTGTTAACCAGGGGGAACTGTTAAACCAAGACTCAAACCAACCTGCTTGCTGTTCATATTCCCGTTTGCGGTGGGCAAGCCCTTCCCTGACCTTAGCTATAGATTCTCTAACAACTCCCGTATGGTCTGCATAGAAACAACATTCTTCTTTGAGGGCAGCACATAGTCCTCCTTGTTGGAGGAATACTAGATCTAACCCCCTCTGGTTCTGGAGCACTACCTCGGATAGGGAGGTTAGTGACTTTTTTAGGTGTGAGATTGAATCTTTTATCCTTGCAATATCTTCATCAACAGCTGCCCTCAGAGTATTAAACCCTCTTTGCTGCATTGCCAGAGAAGAGATACTAGTTCCTGCTCCTATTGCCCCTAAGCCAAAAAGAGTAGCCAGGGTTATGGCTGTGAAGGGCTCTATTTTTCTTTAAAAAATTAGGTTGGTGACTCTTCGCCCTACTATGCCCTCATACATTGTCTCCTCAGTGTGGTATATTATTTTTGGGAACACTAACACCATTATACAGTAATCTTTAGACCCATGTAAGGTTATGGGGTTGGTGGGGGTTCAGGGCGGTAAGTATAGCTGTAGGTCTCCATCCCAAAAACATTAGACCAAAAACACAACATCCCCAAAACACAACAACCAACCCCGACTGCGACCCGTCCATGTTTGTCACCCAGTCAATCTTTAGATGCCACAACCCCAGTCCAAGTCTGGGTCAGCAGTCCTGGGCTGTCGCCACCACGCGGGTCAGTCTGGTCTTCAGAGGATTCTTCGGGTCTGCAGTTGCTTTCCACCAGTCCTGGCACCGCTCCTGGTCTTTTTTTATTAGCAGGTCTCATGTGGGAGTGGTGTATCCAGGTCGCTACTATTCTATTGACCTTAAGAGCAGTGGGGGTAACAAGAATAATTTGATAGGGGCCCTTCCACCTCGGCTCGAGGGTTCTGCTGTTATGCCGTTTCAGCCACACCCAGTCCCCCGGCTGGTGTGGGTGAAACGGGTGTCTGGCACCCTCCTCCTCAGGCCGGTAGATAGCACGGAGTGCCGGCCATACTTGACTGTGGACACGTTGCAGAGCCTGCACTGCTTGTAACACTTCTTTGAGATGTCCCGGAAGAGGCTCAGGGCTCATCCTAGGAACTACAGGAGGGGGTGTGCCGTACATGATTTCAAAAGGGGTTAAACCCAAGTGAGAAGAGGTGTTCCAGGCTCAGAACAGGGCGAAGGGAAGGAGGGTCACCCAGTCTCTGCCAGTCTTCAGGGCCAATTTAGTCAGGGTTTCCTTTATTGTTCTATTTATTCGCTCTACCTGCCCAGAGGTCTGGGGATTATAGTCAGCTATTTTTAAAATTTTTTGAAGATATGGGATCTCATTATGTAGCTAAGGATGGTCTTAAACTACTTGGCTCAAACGATTCTCCTACCCTGGCCTCCCAGAGTTCTATGATTATAGGCATGAACTACTGTGCCTGGCATTAAGTTGGGTACATTTTAATTGGACTAAATGAAATAGTATATATATTCAATAAATAATTTAAAGATCATGTGACAAGAGATAGGACCAGGATTACTGACTAGATGCAGGTAGCATGTGCATCCTCCAAGAAGAGGAGCTAGAATAGTAAGGAGATACATTTTGAACAGATTGTTTAGGAGAAAATGCTGGGATTCACCAGAGAAGTGATGGGAAGCACCAAGAGTAAATAATAAAAAGGTTCAAGGCAGCTTGCCTGGCTAGAGACTGGCTGATATCTGGAGGAAGATCCTGGATGCAGAAAAACAGTAAGAGAAAAATCCCCAGGGCTTCTCACTCAGAAATGAAGTTGTACAATCTTAGCTATGAGAGAACCATTAACTCAAGCAGGCCTTGGGCCTAACATAAGGAGCTGCCTAAAGATTGCACAGAGACATTGCCTCAGAAAGGGAACCAACAGGGAATCCCATAGGCATCTGAGCCTAGAGCATCTCCAGCTGGGCACCATTCTGAGAGCCTACATACCAGGGATCTACAGATGCAACTGATGTCACTGTGTGGTTTTCTGAGGAGGGACATAGCAGACTGGGGGCTCCCAGCATAGCCCTGAGAAGATCTCCATTACTCTGCTGAGGGCTGCTGTTGAGACTGAGATGTGAACAGATTGCAGTCCTCACAGATTCTTACACATACTGATTGCCTGAAAGGGGCCCAACCCTCTCTGGTCATAAGCCCAAAGCACCATTTTGAGGGTTTAACACTGGGTTGTGCCCTGCCATTGGGCCAAGTTCAGGGCTACATGGCTGTATCTGCCACTTGGCCAAGGGAGGGATAGGGAAACCAGGCTGTCTTAGGCATATCTAGGACAATACCCACCACTCTGCAACCAACTGCTATGAGACTGAAACATAAGTGGACTGTACTGCCCACAGCGAGCACCATTTTGAAAATTTAACATTGGGCTGTTCCCCACCCTTGGACCAACTTTGAGGTGATGAGGCTGTAGCACCACCGGCCAGGGATGGACAGGGAAGAACAAGCTCTGCTAAGCATACTTGGGCTCTCCCGATCCCCGCTCTGCTATGGGTGGCTATGGGACTGGAGAATAGCCTGCCTAACCAGTCGCAGCTACCAGCAATACCAGCATGGACCCACTGGATCACATTCGGTTGCTCCACCATTGTTACTGCCATCATACCAGCTGTCCAGGGGACTGAGAACCTGCCCCCACACCTCACCTGCTACTGTCAATATTAGCTTTGGAGCAAGCCACCTGGAGGCCCAAGAATTGTCCCCCTAGGACCCACTAACGCTGGTGCCAGTGTAAGCTATTTTGGGACCTAAAAACATGCAAACTCAGCCCACTGGTGTCACTACCAGGGTCCGAGTACTTTTTAAATTGGTATTTAAGCCCCCAGCAAAACTTCTTCACAGCCTCAGCCAATAACTATATTCTAAGTGGCTAAGGAAAACACAGATACCACTGACTCTGTGTGCTACTGAAGAAATGACATAAAAAACACATTACCGCAGGCAGCCAAATCCAAAGTATCCTGCTCAACCAACAGTATGTGTCCATTTTAAGGAAAAAATTCTACCCTGAGAAAGCAATTTTCAAAAATTCGAAGTGACTGCTATACCAAATACACAGATATCAATGGAAGTACACAAGATACATGAACAAACAAGGAAATATAATACCACTGAAGGACTACAATTATCCAGCAATAGATCCCAATCAAAAAGAACACCTTGAAATGCCAGACAAATAATTCAAAATACTGATTTTAAAAAAGCTCAATGAAATTTAAGAAAAGTGTGAAAACTAGTACAAAGAAATCATAAAATCAATTCAGAATATGGTGCAGAAATTTAGCAAGGAGGTAGGTATCTTAAAAATAAAACCAAATAAATTGTGGGACTAAAATACTCATTAAAGGAAACACAAAATACATCCAAAACCTTCAGTAATAAACTGGACCAAACAGAAGAACAAATCTCAGAACTTGAAGACAGCTCTTTTGAAATAATACAATAAAAGATAAAAGTAAGTAAGAAAGAATAAAAAAGAATGAACAAAGCTTTTAAGACATCTGGTGCTACATAAAGTGACCAAGCTTACAAATTATTGGTATTCCTGAGGGAGAAGACAGATCAAAAAGTTTAGAAAAACCTATTTTAGGAAATAAGCAATGATAAGTTACTAAATCTGACAAGAGAGTTAGACATCTACAATACAGAAGGCCCAATGATCTCAAGCAAATAGGTTGCACAGAGCACTTCAGCATGGCACATTATATGCAGATTGGCTAAACTCCAAGTTAAAGAATTTTAAAATTTGCAAAAGAAAAGTGTCTAACCACCTACAAAGGAAACTACATTACAATAATAGCAGACTTCTCTTCAGAAACTTTACAAGTCAGAAGAGAATGGGATGGCATTTTCAAAGTTCTGAAAGGAAAAAAAAATGTCAGACAAGAAAATTTTGCCACAATAAGCTTCATAAATGAAGGCAAAATAAAGTCTTTCCAAGATAAGAAAACACTAAGGATATTCATCACCACTAGATCAGCCCTACTGGAAATGCTTCAAGGAGTTGTAAACATGGAAACAAAAAAGTTGATATCCACTGTCACAAAAAGGCATGAAAATATAACTCTCAAGTCATAAAACAACCAAACAAGGGAGGAAGAGAAAGGAATCAAATGACAACATCACAAAATTTCATCAAACCACAAAGACAAAAAGAGAAAAAGAAACAAAAAATTATAAAACATTTAGAAAACAAGTAAAAAATATGGCAGGAATAAAGCCTCACCTATCAGTATTAACCTTGAAGTAAATGGGTTAAATGATCTACTCACATGATACAGATTGGCAGAATGGATTAAGAAACATGATCTGAGTATATGCTGCATACAAGAAATTCACCCATAAAGACTCAAGTAGACTGAAACTAAAGATGTGGTAAAACATATTCCATGCAAATGGAAACCAAAATAAAGCAAAGCAAGCAAGGAATAGCTATAGTTACATCAGATAAAGCTGACTTTAAATAAAAAACAATTAAAAAAAAAGTTCATTATATGATGGTAAAGCGATCAACTCAGCAAGAGGATATAACAATCCTAAATATATATGCAGCCAATATTGGAGCTCTGAGATTCCCAAAGTGAATATTAATAGACTTAAAGAAAGTGGTAGAAAGCAATACAGTAATAGTGGGAGACTTTAGCACCCCACTCAGCACTAGACAGATCGTCAAGACAGAAAATCAACTAATGAACATTGGACTTAAGTTAGACTATAGACCAAGTGGACTTAACAGTCATTTACAGAACATTCTCTCCAAAAATTATAGGATAAACATTGTTTTCACCAACACATGGAATATTCTCCAAGATAGGCCACATGCTAGGCCATAAAACAAGCCTGAACAAATTTTAAAAAATCAAAATCATATCAAGGATCTTCTCAGACCAGAGTGGAATAATGCTAGAAATCATTATAAAGAAGAACTTTAGAAACTATGCAAATGAATGAAAATTAAACAACATGGTTCCGAACAATCTCTAGGTCAATGAAGAAATTAAGACAGAAATTAAAACACTTTTGATATGAATGAAAGTGAACACACAACTGTGTGTTCTAAAACCTGTGGGACATAGCAAAAGCAGTGACAAGAGGAATGTTAAAGCATTAAAGGCCTACATCAAAAATGTAGCAAGATCCCAAATTTAAAAACCTAATACTGTACCTCAAGGAACTAGAAAAACAAAAACAAACTAACCCAAAGTTAGCAGAAGAAAAGAATTAACAAAGATTAGAGACAAAGGTCGGGTGTGATGGGTCATGCCTGTAATCCTAGCACTCTGGGAGGCTAAGGTAGGAGGATAGCTTGAGGTAAGGAGTTCAAGACCAACCTAAACAAGAGCAAGACCCTGTCTCTACTAAAAAGAGGGGAGGGAAGAGCTGGACGTGGTGGTGGATGCTTGTAATCCCAGCTGCTTGGGAGGCTGAGGCAGGAGAATTGTTTGAGCTCAGGAGCCTGAGGTTGCAGTGAGCTTTGATGACACTACTACACTCTAGCCAGATCAACAGAGTGAGAATCTGTATCAAAAAAAAAAAATCAGAGCCAAACTAAATAAAACAGAGGCCAAAAAACCAATATGACAGATCAACAAAATGAAAAGTTGGTTTCTTCAAAAAGATAAACAAAATCAGCAAACCACTAGCTAGACTAACCTAGAAGAGAGAAGATCCAAATAAACAGAATCAGTAATGAAAAAGGAGACATTACAACTGATACCATAGAAATACAAAAGTTCATCAGAGACTATTATGAACAACTATATGCTCACAAACTAAAAAACCTAGAGGAAATGGATAAATTCCTGGAAACATAAACCTCCAAAGATTGTACAAAGAAGAAATAGAACTTCTTAACAGCCTTATAACAGGTAGTGAGGTTGAATCAGTAACAAAAAAATCTCCCAACAAAGAAAAAAGCCAGGACCCACTGGATTCACCAAATACACAAAGAAAATCTAATACCAATCCTCCTGAAACTGTTTAAAAAAATTGAGGGGATCTTCTCCCCAACTCATTCTGTAAGGCCCAAGTCACCCTACTACCAAAACCAAACAAGGACATAAGAAAAAAAAGAAAACTACAGGCTAATATTCTTGATGAACATAGACACAAAAATTCTCAACAGAATACTAGCGAATTGAAACCAGCAGCACTTCAAAAAGATAATACACCATGATCAAGTGGGTTTTATACCAGGTATACAAGGATGATTCAACATATGCAAATCAATAAATGTGATACATAAACGAAATTAAGGACAAAAACCCTATTATCATGTCAATAGATGCAGAAAATCATTTCATAAAATGTAGCATTTCTTCATGATAAAAATCTTCAACAAATGAGGCATTGAAGAAACATACCTCAAAATAATTAAGGCCATATATGACAAACCCACAACCCATATCATACCTAATGTAGAAAAACTGAAAGCATTACCCCTAAGAACTGGAATAAGGCAAGGATGCCCACTTTCAGTCCCCTTATTCAACATAGCAATCCAGCAAGAGAGAAAAGAAAAAAAAAGGCATCTAAACTGGAAAAGAGGAAATTGTTGTCCCTGTTCCCTGTCCCTAGAGACTCCACCAAGAAACATTTATATTTGATGAATGAATTCAATAAAGTTTCAGGATACAATATTAGTGCACAGAAATCAGTAGCATTTTTATATATCAGTAACAATCTGAGAACCAAATCAAGAGGGCTGTCCCATTTACAGTAGCTGCAAAAATAAAACACCTAGGAATATCTTTAACCAAGGAAGTGAATGATCTCTCTAAGGAAAACTATAAAAACACTGATGAAAGAAATTGTTGGTGACACAAACAAATGGAAAAACATCCCTTGCTCATGGATCAGAAGAATTAATATCGTTAAAGTGACCTATATACTATCTAAAGCAATTTACAGATTCAATGCAATCTCTATCAAAATACCAATGTTATTTTTCACAGAATTAGTAAAAGCAATTCTAAAATTCATATGAAGCCCCAATAGAGACGGAATAGCCAAAGCATTCTTGAAGGAAAAGAACAAAGCCGGAAGCATAACGTTACCTGACTTCAAATTATACTACAAGGTTATAGTAACCCAAACAGCATGGTAATAGTATAAGAATAGACACTCAGATGAATGGGACACAATAGAGAACCCAGAAACAAAGCTACATACTTACAGCCAACTGATCTTTGACAAAGTTGATAAGAACACCATAAACTGAGAAAATGATACCTTTTTCAAAAAATGGCCCTGGGAAAATTGGATTGCCATATGCAGAAGAATGAAACTGGACCCCCGTCTCTCACCATATATAAAAATTGACTCAAGGTGGATTAAAGACTTGAATGTAAGACCTGAAACTATAAAAAGTAGAGGAAAGTAGAGGAAAACTTAGGGAAAACTCTTCTGGACATCAGTCTACTCTAGGCAAAGAATTCATGACTAAGACCTCAAAAGCACAAAACAAAAGAAGAACAAAAATCAGCAAATGGGACTTAGAGAAACTACAGAACTTTAACACAGCAAGAGAAATAATCAACAATATGAACAGACAGCCTGCAGAATGGGAGAAAATATTTGCACACTACATCTGACACAAGGGTAATATCCAGATTTTACAAGGAACTCAAAGACCTCAACAACAGCAAAACAGCCCCATTAAAAAGTGGGGTAAGGATATGAATAGACATTTTTTTAAAGAGGACAAACAAATGGCCACCAAGCATATAAAAAATCTTCAACATCACTAATCATCAGTAAATGCAAATTAAAACAGAAATGTCAGCCTGATGCCTCACACCTATAATCTTAGCACTTTGGGAGGCTGAGGATTGCTCGAGACCAGCCTGAATAAGAGCTCGAGGAGGATTGCTTGAGGTTAGCCTGAATAAGAGCAAGACCCCATCTCTACAACAAATAGAAAAATGAGCTGGGCGTGGTTGCATGGGCACCTGTAGTCCCACCTGAGGCTGAGGCTGGAGGATTGCTTGAGCCCAGGAGATTGAAGTTGCAGTGAGCTATGATGACTCCACTACTCTCTAGCCTGGGCTATAGAGCAAGTTCCTGTCTTGCAAAAAACAAAACACAAAAAACTACCATGAGATATCATCTTATAGCAATCAGAGTGGTTACTATTAAAAAGACAAATAATAACAGATATTGATGAGGAAGTGGAGAAAAGAGAATTCTTACACACTGTTTATGGTAATATAAATTAGTGCAACAACCTTTATCGAATACAGTATGGAGATTTCTCAAGAACTGAAAATAGAACTACCGTATGATCAAGTTATTCCACTTGTAAGTATCTATCGAAAGGAAAAGAAACTAATATATTAATATAAAAAAGATAGCTGTACACATATGTTTATTACAGCACTAATCTCAATAATGGACTATGGAATCAAGCTAACTGTCCATCAGTGAAGGCTTGGGTAGATAAAATGTGGTATGTATACACAGTGGGATACTTTTGGTTGTAAAAAATAAAGAAATCCTGTCTCTTTCAGCAACATGGATGGAACTGGAGGCCATTATCTGAAATGAAATGACTCAGATACAGACAAATACCATGTAGTCTCACTTATAACTGGGAGCTAAATACTGTGTACCAGTGAAATCAGAGTTTGGAATGATTGACAATGGATATATGCAGAGAGGGGTCAAGGGGGCTGAGAGTGGGGTGGATGATGGGAAGTTGCTTGGTGGGTACACTATGTATTTCTCCAGAGATGTATGTATGAAGGTCCTGATTTCACCACAATACAGTGTATCAGTATAGCAAAATTGTACTTGTAACCCATGAATATATGCAAATAAAAAAATGGGAAAAACCTAAAACAATAAAACATAAACTTTAAATTTAATTATGTGGCTGAAAAATGGAAAGTAGTTTTAGTTGGTAGATATATTCTTAGAAAGTTAGAAAAGCCATCTATTTCAATGGTGTATTAGAATATTTGGGAGGTTCTGATCATGAATCTCTATTTTAATAAGCTTCCCAGGTGATTTTTATGCACACTAAGGTTTTATATCCACTGCTGAATTCTCTACTGACAGCTTTTAGGATTTGGCCTGTCTCTTCTGATGGAAGCCCTTTTTTCCCAGTTGGGAAAGAACAGAGGTAAACTGAGTAAGCTGTTCCTAATGAACTACCATTCTGTATATCATGAAATTTTCAAAACTTTCAGGATCAGCCTTAGTTGAAGGATAGTGAGGTCTGTGAACAGCCTTCTGCTCTAAGTCCTTTCTCAACTGAGGCTCTTATGGTGGAGGAATGTGTGACATTAATGGTAATACAACCTTGTGTAATGTGTCAGAGACTTCACTTACGTTTCTTAGCAAGGTAGGAATTGCAGGTGAGGAATTGTATGTCAGAGAGCTTATGATGGTCTTCTTAAGCTTCTCAACCTTGTAACTAAGACTGATGTATTTTAAAACTCAAACTCTTGATTATATACATGCTACTCTTCTTTTTAGTGGAATGGGTATGGGCTGTGTGTCAGATAGCTTTGGGTAGAAGGATGGTTATATTGATTACTCATTTTTCTAGTGACTTACACTTCCCTAAACTTTGGTGTTCTTCATCTGAAAGTGGGCATATCTCTTACATTCTAAGATTATTGTGAGTATTAATGACCTAAAATATATTTTTGGAGTGCTTAGTATAGTTCTGTCCCAGAGTAGGCATTCCAGTATGGTGACTATTACTCAGCAATTTAAGATAACACATAAAATGCAAATAGGCCTTATGAAGTTAACCAATTCTTGGTTAAATGAGTTTTTAAAATTTTGAAATACCATATGCTTTTCTGTTCTGATGTGATGTAATAGTTAGAAACTAGGGAAGCACTGGATGTATGAAGAGATTTTCCTTTGGGAAAAGAATGCAGGTGTCCATTTTTTTAAACTACCCATATCCTAGCAAATTCTAAATATGGTTTTATCACAGACACTTCTTATAGCTCCAGAGTCATCTTCTAACTTGAAACATTTAAATTGAAATGCTTACAGGGTATCTCGAACAGGTAACTACTTAACATGTCTAAGTCTAAATTTAGCTTCTTTCCCCTCTATGCCTGATCTTCTTCCAGGGTTCCTTATATCAGAGAATAGAATTGCTATCCATCTGCATCTTCTACAAAATCTAATCTTCTACCAAGTTCTGTTGATTGTTATCCCATAAATCACTTTCTACCTTCTCTATCATCACCACCATCAGTGTTGTCTAAGCTACTGTCATTTTGCATCTAATTCCTCCCCTTTCATTTCTCTTATCTCTTTCCATGATTCAGCCAAATTTGGTATTTTTTCAAAGTAGAGTTGATTGTCATGCCTTATTTACAACTCTTCGTTGACTTTGCTGGCTTTTTCTGCCTCATTTGTTTCACCTGCTTCCCCTCTCCAGCAATGACTGGACTTTCTGCCTGACCTTTCTTGACTTTGTGCTAGCCTAACACCTGCTTTTGAGCCTTTGCTTTTGCTGTGCCCCAGACTAGAACACTTCCTATACCTTTCAGATCTAATCTCAATTGGTCTCTCTAAGACCTCTGTTGATCTCTGGGCTAAATCAAGTCTCCTGTCAAAAAATTTCATGGCCCCTTCACCCCATATTTTTAAATAGCATCTATCTCTGTTTGCAAGTAAATATTTGCATGGTTATTGGATGTTATCTGTTTTCCCAAATAAAATATAAGTTCCATGAGGGCTGAGACAATTTCAGTACTTACAAAGACCTAGAATGGCCCTTACAGTAGACAACAAATATTAAATAACTGACTGAAATATCTAATTAGATAATTAAAATACAAAGTGACTAATTCTAAAGTGACCTAAGTATAGATAGGGTCACAGTGTTGGGCCCAATGTTAAGCATTGCTATTTGGGAATACTTGAGTTATTGTAACATGGCTTTGATCTGACTCTATTTTCTATTAAAAATAAACACAAGTAGCATTTTAAATTTTGAATTACCCAATACAGGTTAAGAGCTTCCCAGAAATCGATTATACTGTACTTGAATGAGCTTTAAAGTAAAAATTTACCCCTTTTTTGAACCTGCACAGTATTTGAGGTTTACAATTCAAAAAGGATATAGCTGATTACATGTATCTTGATGTTTACTATGTGGAATATGTTCATTTATTTTAGTTGTCAAGGCATAAAAATTTAAAAATTCTACCAACTTTATGAAGACAAGAAATCATAGATATTTTAATAGGTTTCTCAGCTCTTATGAAAGTTAGAAAGAAATCAAGAAGGTTGAAGTAATATTGGGATTATGCTTTTATGTTGACTATTTTGTATTTGAGCCTTTATGTTGGCAGATTGAAGTATATTTGTGAAAACTTCTAAGATTTTAGTATTTTCTTGAAAATTGGTTTAGTACTGTTGTTTACATTTTAAAATTAGTGCTTTCAATAAGATTTTGGTTTTCATCTGTCCTGAGTTCTCCCTAGGAACACACAATTTCAAAAAAAAGAGGCACAGTCAGCAGAATAAAGAGGTGGTCTGAGCATTTGTGCGTTAAATATGCATGTTAATTATGAAAAAATTAGGAAAATATGAAAACAGATGTTACATAAATTATTGCAGTCCCAGGGCAGCAGTAACTTACATACTGACAATAATTTTTATATGTGCATGTGTATATCTATTTCTAGATTTCTCAATATTTATGTAATTCCTAGGAGAATAACTAGAAAAAGAACTGGTATATCCTTTCAGTGAGACTATGGTAAACATTCCTTCTGCATATGGATTACTGAGGAAGTTTTATTTTTCGTACAGTTTTACTGTAGAGATGGTCTTCTGAGTTTCCCAATTCTGCCCATAGTATTCTTTTTTCCCCTCCTTTCTTTGTTTCTCTGCTGATTTGCTAATTTGTTCTTTTATTGGCTATATCTTGTCACAACAAGAAGGTTAATTAATGATCCTAGCAGTGTAAGAAATTGAAAATTGGCCTAAAATTAAAAATTGATCTAAAGTGTTTATTTAGAAATAATACAAATTACAGCTACTCAGGACACTGATTGTAGTGCCATTTTTTCTTTTTATTACATCACACTTTCTGAAGAAATTGCTATCATTCTCTGAATAGTAGTGACATAGTATAAAAGTATGACAATATATATTGTGTTACTTAAATGCACATTCCATCAAATACACATATGCTGGGGTAGTTGAAAGATATTTGAGTACCTTTCATATTAAAGAGCCATCCATAGGATGAAAATATTCTGTATTTTTAAAAAGGAAAAATGAGAAATAGAAGTATGCTTTGTATTAGTGGTGTAGTAATTTTTAGTTCAATCATACAAGAAAAACCATGTGAATATATTGCTGTCCAAGGGTAGCTGACAATATATAGGTATTTTCCACATATGTAATGTAATTTAGGAATGTTGTTTGTAACTTCTGAAATAAGATTGAAATTTTACTTCAGAATGTAATAAAATCATTCTCTTTACCAAACAAACATACAAACAAATAAAACGTGAATTGTATGCAATAAAAGGGATATATCTATAAGGGCAAAAAACAGTTTCTGGAAATCCTATTTCCAGAAGGGTGACTTTGTTATTTTGTTTTACTAGCATGTGATGTTAAAATGTGTTTGAAGTAATTAATTTCTATTAAATCTTAATAGGTTTCAGCTAGATCTGTTATCATGTTTTTCAGTTCCATGTTATTGATTTGTGTTTTAAATTATATTACCTAACTGCTGCTATCTTTTTGTACATGTGCTCAACCACCCAATAAACTCTTACCAGCTTATTGAACATTAAGAACTAATAGAGAATGAAATCTAGAGGAGGGTGATAATATGTTTAGTGATTGGTTTATTATTAAGAAGTTCTTTACTTAAATTGGATCGCCCATTTAAGAAATTAAGTTGTCATTTTTGTATATTGTATGTAAATATATCTGTCATTTATGATCTGTGGTAAAGTATTCTAAAGATAAGCTTTTTTTCTTTTTCTCTAGAAAAATGCTATAGAAATTTAATTATTAACTCACAAACAATATTTGTCATCACTGATGTATCTGTATTCTAATTTTACATATTAATGCTTTGAATCCATTTTTAATGGAATTTTTTTCACATTTGTTTTCAAATGTCAAATTTCCATTTTTTATATTATGTGATTTTTAAATTGTGATATTATCTTACTAACTATGTGTTAGAATAGTATGCTTGGTATTTTAACACATCATTTCAGTGAAAAGTTAAATGAAGTTGTAAGAGGTGATTTGTTGTATAGTGAGGCCTTTTTATTATATGTATATATAATATGTATATATAATAAAAATATTATAATGCCATTTATTGTTAGTATTATAAAATGCCTTCCTTTCTTCCAGGAGTTAAAGTAGATAAGGAAGTGACTAATGAGTACACTAATATTTGTCCTCAGAGCACCTAAAATATTTTGACATGAATTTTTTTAGCCTGCATTTTGTATTTTTTATATGGTTAGGGTTCCTTATGGATAGGAGAATTTGAAGCTATTTTATTTCTTTTTCTAGGTTGATGCTATTTTTCCAGCTGCTCAGTTGAGGGAAAACTTGGCTGGTCTCTATTTCTTGATTCTTCTTCAATTCCTGTTTGCCTACCAAGACTTGTATTTGGAGAACTCTATCATATTGAGTGTGAAGTCAACTTAGAACCTATAAGAACATGCCTTCTCAAGTGTCAGCTAGATTTATGGACCAGTAAAGTTATCCTGAAAGGTAAGCATACATTTATTCAAAATGTACACTTAAAAATGGAATACTCTCAATATCCTTGCTATAGTAATATATTCTGTAGATTTGTGTGCAAAAAAGCATATGAGGTGTGTTTGTACATTTCTGCCAAATTTAGACTGTAGGCTCCTTCACAGAATAATGTTGCCCCTCCAACACAGTTACTCATTTTCCTGGTCTGTTTCTTTCCACCTGCTACATTCAGTTGTCAGTTTCCATTCTTTTCCCTTTCTTTATTGTTTTTCTTCTCATTTAGGTGAGTGAGTCTTCACAGGGGCTTTAAAAAATGTTTTCCCACCAGCAAATGTTAGTAGTTTTCTTAAGGAACACTTTTTGTATTTATAGGCCCTTTCTTTTCTATTTTTACCCCTTTTGGGCATTTACTATATTTGTTAAAAGAGCAGGAAATTAGAATGATTAAACTTAGAGTTAAAGGTATCTCAGATAGGTAACATTCACAATTTTTTTCCCACCACAACTCATAGTAAGAAATAAAATTTACATTAATGAGCCAGTTCCCACAGGTATAAATGAAACTGAAACAAAAGTTGAAATAATTCTTAGGCTAACTACCTGGGATGTGCTCTGTCTGTATTATATTCTTTGTATGTTTCACTTAATACTTACAAGTATATGTCACCTTTGCAATTTCAGAAACCCTGCTTTAGATTACTTGTATGTTTATTCATGACTGATTTATTAGGAAAGTAAAAGAAATTTGGCAATTTCTTTTCTGCCTCAGTCAAGTTGCCTTTTCTATCTGCTCTATGCTTCTCATTGCTCCCCCAAATTCAGTATAAGTTATCACTGACTTAGTGAAAGAACTGGGTAACTGAATACCAGAGCCCTTACTGGGTTCCTGTGTAGTCAAAACACAAGTACAGATAGTAAGATCTCAAACTTTGAAAGGAGAATAAATCTTTGATAGAATCATGCCTTTATACTCTAGTAAGGTATATATCTCTTCATTCTCTCCCTGTTTGTTTTGTCTGTGTTAATTGTATGTGCATTCTGATGCCCTCAAATCATTCTTGGTGTGAAACATTTCTTTCTAAGTCCTGAATATCAGCTGAGAATAACCTAGATCCTTTCCTGAAGTGTTCTATTCTAGTACCTATTCCTGTTTTATTTAAAATTTTTATCCTTATAATAAAGTGCATGCATTTTTTTTTTCCTGATTATAAAAAGTAGTATTTTGTGTTAGAAAGTTTGGTAGATATAGAAAAGAGTAATGAAGATAAAAATTATCCTCAATCCTAGTCTGCAGAGATGAATTGATATAACATTTAAAAAGTAAAATTTATTATTTTTAATTTTACTTGAATTTAGCACAGGAAAAAAACTGAAGTGAAGCTTAAAGGACTAATGAACCTCAGATAAATGTTTTTTTCAAAACCATAAATAGTTTCTAAGAGACTTCCGAAGTTAAAGAAGATTATGGAAGTCTGGAAATATCTAAGTACTTGGGAAATAAGAAAATAGTGAAGGGTGCATTAAAAGCAGAGTATCTTTTTATTTTAAGATAATTTTTTGAGGTGAAATTTATTTAACGTAAAACTAACCATTTTAAACTGAATGATTCAGTGTCATTTAGTACATTCCCAATGTTGTGCAACTTACCACCTCTATTTAGTTCATCACTCCAAGGTAAAATATCTTACCCATTAAGTAGTTTCTCCCATTCTCCCATACCCCTACCCTCTGCTGTCTATCAATCTGTATTTGTGTCTCTATGGTTTCATCTAGTCTGTGTATTTCAGAATGTAATCATACAATATGTGACCTTTTGTGTCTGACTTCTTTCACTTAGCACAATGTTTTCAAGTTTTATCCATGTTGTAGCACTTATTACTTCATTTCTTTTCTTGGCTGTAACATCTTGTTGTATGTATACATGACAATTTCTTTATCCCTTCATTCATCCATGAACATTTGGTTTACTTCTCCCTTTTGGCTATTGTGAATTGTGCTGCTATGAACATGTATTTATATATAACTGTTTGAGTATATGTTCTCAATTTTTATGTGTATCTTCCTTGGAGTGGAATTATTGGGTCATATTGTATTTCCATGTTTAACTTTTTTCGGAATCACCAAACTGTTTTCAACAGCGGGTGTACCATTTTACATCCTTGCCAGCAATCTGTGAGGGTTCCAGTTTCACTAGATCTTGCCTACACTTGTTATTTTCGTTTTTTTATGTGTAAGTATTGGAATATCTTACGATAGTGACAAATAACTTTCAGCAAGGTAAAGAAATGATTATATATTTCTTACAGATTATATTTCTTATATAGTGATTATGTTTTAATTCAGAATATGACTTAGTTCTATTTTCTTTGAAGAATTACCTGACCAGTGGATCATTTTTTTTTTTTTTTGCAGAATAAAGGGTTTCTTACTGTTCTTCATTTGCTCAAAATCAAACATTTTGTTTCACATTTCTACTGTGATTTTTTTTTGTATATGTAGTTTTTTTGTTTTTATCAAAGTTTTAAATTGCCATTGTTTTTGTTTAGTGTTCATAAGAGATCTGTACTTCTATTTTTATTGATAGCACACCACAGTGCAACACAGCTGTACTTCTAGGCTTCTAAATCATAAAATAACATTTCTGTAAGATTATTTACACTCTTTTGGAATAAATTTTCCACTTAACCTTGACCTTCTATTATGAACCAGAGCTTCCGTGGCCTTTTGTTGATGTGTCTTTCCGAGATTTATTTTCATTATATTATGGGGTTAGTTCTACTGTTATTTATATCCCATTGTTATCATCATTCTTAGATTCGTTTAAGTAAAATTTCAGAAAGGTTAAATAAGAGATGACTTTTCTGAGTTGTGCATATTAGAAATGCTTTTATTATAATTCTTACAGTTGATTGATACTTTTGCTGGGTATATGTTTCTGGGTTTAAAATTATTTTCCTCAGAACTTTGAAGGACTTTGCTCCAGTATTTTCTACTATTCATTATTCCTTCTGAGAAATTTGAAGCCAGTCTTACTCATGGAAGATGCTTTTAGAAGCTGTCATGGTGAAAAAAAAAACAGACAAAAATCCTTAAGTTGATTACACTTACCTTTCAGGGTAGAGAAGTTGACAAGTAGTAAGGTAAATAAATAAAATATGTAGAAGGTTAGTGATTCTATGAAGAAAGATAAAGCAAGGAGTGGGAGTTAGGGATTTCAGAATATAGGGAGAGGAATGGAAAGTTTAATGGTGTTCAGGGAAAGCCTCACTGAGAAAGTAATATTTGAGTACAGAACTGAAGAAGGAGAGGGAATAGGCATCTTAAGCAGAGGGAACAGGAAGGACAAAGGCCCTGAGGCAGGAATATTACTGGTTCAAGAAACAGCCTCAAGGTCAGTTTGGCTGTAGCAAAATGAGTAGAAAGTAGTAGGGATTAAATTAGAAAAGTAACTGGGATTCTGGTTCTTCTGAAAACTTATATTTGGCTTTTATTCTAAGTGAGATGGGGAGCCATTGGTGAGTATCATCATCTCTGGTTTATGTAATAGTTTAAAAGAATTACTGGCTCCCAGCTTGAGAATAGATTTTAAGGGAGAAAGGGCAGAAGCAGAGAGACCATGAGAGTTAATTGTAGTCTGAACAACAGGGTTTCCTGATGGATTGGTTTTTAACACATGAGAAAGAGATGGGTCAAGAATGACTGCAAAGTGTTTGATCTGAATAACAGGAAAGACTGAGTTTTCTTTAATGCAGAGGGGAAGATTATAAAAGGAGTACATTTGCGGGAAAAGGTTGGGAGTTTGGTTTTGCACATGTTAGGAGACAGTTAGATAGAGTTGTTCAGAGTTAGGCAAGAGGTCTGGGATGAAGGAAAAATGGTGGAGGTTGACAGTTGCAGATGGAATTTAAAAGTGTAACATTGATGCAATGCGGTAAATATGGACAGAGAAGATTTGAAGTCCTAGTCTTAGGTCACTTTAAGTAAAGAGGTTAGGAGAAGAAGAAGAAGAATTGGTAGAGGAGGCCAGGGAAGGGGGAACTCCAGTGAGGTAAGAGGAAAAACCAGTTGTCTTTCAGAATATCTGAAAGTGATGGAAGTGTTTCACGGAAGGAGTAGTAATCATCTGTGAGAAATCTTACTGATAGGCGAAGTTAGAGATGGACTCTGCGACTTGTCTGTTAGGTTTAGCAATGGGAGGTCACTGATGACTTTGAGAGGAACAGCTTCAGTAGCGGATAAAAGGTCTGATTGGAATGGGTTCAAGTAAGAGTGAGGGGAAAAACATGTGGTAGCTTAAGAGGGAAGTTAGGGTCAAGAGAGGATTTTCTTAAATAGGAGAAAAATAATATACTAATGGAAGTACTCTAATAAAGATGAATAAATTGATGATTCAAGAAGTAGTGGAGAATTGTTAAAGTATTTTTCACAAGTGGAGAGATTGCCTTAAATGGGAGCATAGGTGGCTTGTTTCTTTTTATTTTATTTATTTATTTGAGATAGGGTCTTACTTTGTCACCTGGGTTAGAGTACAGTGGCATCATTTTAACTGACTGCAACTTCAAACTCCTGGATGTAAGTGATCCTCCTGCCTTAGCCTCCCAAGTAGATGGAACTACAGGTGTATGCCACCATGCACAGTTAATTTTTCTATTTTTTGTAGAGATGAGGTCTTGCTCTTACTCAGGCTGGGTTTATTCTTAATAATAGGAAGGAAGGCATGGTATTTGGGGACAGATCCATCTTTAAAAGGCCATTGGTTAAGCTTTGCACTACCTCCATAATATGTGACATCCAAGAAGCATCATAATAAGCTGCTTCCCACTTCTTTAGGCTTCTCTTATAATTCTTACTCTGTTGTGGTTTTTGCCGTATACTTGCTAAATGTAAATATATGGTGGTTTCCAATTTAAGAATTTTGTGGTAAAAAAATTCTGTTAATGAAATTAAGGCATACAAAAGGCATTTATGAATGATATGCCTCTTGATGTTTTTGAAAAGTTTCAAGTTTGTAAATATTTTATAGAATGTTGTTAGAGAACCACCAGGCTACATTAAGATTAGAAGCAGGGCTATCATCTCCTTTCTTATACCGGCTTTCGGGAGCTTATGGTTCAAATTCACTTAGTGGAATAATGATAAAGTACTTCATGTCTGAGATTGCTTAAATATGGGTGAAATTGTAATTGTAAAATTCTACGAATGCCAGGGGTCTATTGTGTTCATTACAATTCCTATTTCTCCCAGTCACTTCAGCCCCAGAGCACAGTTGATAAATATGAGATACAATAATGGCATTAGAATTCTAGCATTTTCCTTTTGCTAAAATGTGATCTCTGGGATCACTCATGTGCTTTTGAGTGTAACAATGTTACCCTTCCTAAGCATTTTTGCTCAAGCTCCCAGCTCTCTATAGTGATAAAGTAGTCCCCCATTATCTGGGTGTTCCTTTTCTAGGTTCCAGCTACCCGTGGTTTTACTTACCTGTGGTCCAGCCCCAAACAGGTAAATACAGTGTGATGTGATATTTGGGGGGTGGAGGAAGGAGGTGAAAGGACCACATTCACATAATTTTAATTATAGTATGTTGTTATAATTATTCTATTTTATTATTAGTTATTGTTAATCTCTTATTGTGCTTAATTTATAAATTACATTTTATCATACATATATATGTAACAGGAAAAACAGGTTTCAGCCATCCACTGGAGGTCTTGGAAGGTATTGCCTGTATATAAGAGGGGATTGCTGCATAACTCCTCCTTTGGCTACAGATACTGCTCATAGTGCCCTGTGACATGATTCAAGTTGGGTGTTCACTGTGCCCTAGTACTGTAGTGCTTAAGTTAGAAAGGATAATAGATGATACAGGAGCAGTTATAAGGCCAAAAATTAAGCAACCTTGTGCTTACTATTCCCTATAGCATTTCTAGTGGCTTAAATAACTAACTTCAACTCCTTACAACCCCCACGCTTTCCTAAAAACAGGCACAATTTTCAGAGTTGCTGAGCTTGAAGAAATTTTGAGTAATATCTCCTATACATATATATGTTCACTTGTCCACTTGTGACATGCTTTCTAAGAGTCAATATATTTGGTATGCCGTGTACTTGGTATACTTGTACTTTGTACTCTTTGGTAGCACCTGCTGTTATAGAAGTAATAATTAGAAATAAGATGTCTCGTGCTTCTTATTACATTCTTTTGATTCCCTTTAAATGCAGGTCCTAACTTACTGCTTTCCTCTAAAGGAAGCAAGAATAAAAGTCTCTCATTTTCTTTTGGAATGTACCTTACATTATATCCTAATTTGGTGTGTGAAATAGGTTCATTATTTGTGGAGAGGCTGTCCAGCACTTTATGGGCTAACTCTGAGAGGAGTTCTCCAGGAATTTTCCTTTTCACAGGTGAATAGTTCACATGTTACAGCCAACTCTTTCACTATCATCTTAGCCAGTTCCTTTCTAAATACTTCATTGGTTAACATCTTATAATTTGTCTCCCTCTTTGGGCTTTACATGCATTTCTCCAGTGGGTTGCCATTTTGTAATCTGGGGGCCTGGTTTCTGTGTTTAGGTACTGACCTAAAGCATTTGCATTTAGTTTTCCTTTATAAACATGAACTTGTTTGCATAAATCTAAGTGCAAAAATCTCAGCTATCTTAGTATGGTACACTCTTGTTCCCTTGCAAGCTAATATTTATATTCATCTGCAAACCTCCAATCCCATCCTAATAATTCTTCTAAGTTAAACAGACAAACTGTTATCACTATGGGGTTTTATACTAATGGTATGTTTTAGATAACACACATAAGGTTGGTTCTTCTTAAATATTTTTCATTGAATTGAAAAATTTTAAGTGGAGATGATGATTGGGAATGTAGGGAAAAGGTAAAGGATAATTCTCTGTTTATAGGCTCTAAAATGTTATCAGTGTTGAGAGTAAAATCAATCTGAATTCATCTTCCCATTTGATCAACAAATGTTTTTTAACTGTTTACTTTATAACAGATACTTAGATAAAAGGAGAATTATTGATTCAATTATATATTCTTTTAGAGATATTTTACTTTATAAATTAGATGATGTGAGGAAAATTGCTTGTTTTTTATTTCTTTTTGTCGCCAAATTTATTGTGAATGTTTTATGTGTGAATAGCTGACCCATTTAAAGGGGATTATTAAAAAATCTTTAATTTATAATAATTTGACAATTATGCCACTAACATTACATTTATTATTGAGATAGAATCAGGTTTTAGTTATTAAAAATATATATATGCCTCAAATTTTATATATATGAACAATAATTTTGCTTAAACTTAAGACTTTATTCAGTATACTAGTGAACCTTGGCTGAAGATATTTTGAAAGCCTAAATAACTTGGAATGTATTTGAAACCTCTGCTCTTACATACTTCTGTTCAAAACGTTGCATATGTTTTTGGATCATTTATAGTACAGGCTTAGAAGTTTGGAGTCTTACATTTTCAGTAAAAAAGTCTTATAAATATATTTATGTTAGTACTATTGGAACTAAATAGTTTTACTGACATAATTGCCATTCAGCTAGGGCTGTCTGGAATAAAACTTACTGGAATAAGTAGCCATTTCCTATGTGAACTAGCTATTTAAAATGTTTTTCATCTGATAGGTATTTTAATTCTTACAAATAGAACAGAGGATGTATTTACATAGGTAAGGGAGTTTATCAGCTCAAGTTCAAGAGTATGTTGTTTGATGTTTATTAAGCCAAAGATATTTTGTAAGTTTTAAAAATGTATGTTTATTATTACTTTTGTAAAATACATGTGCTTTTATTATATCTTATGGGTGAATCTAATTTCCCATTGAAGGCACTGATTAAAGGGAATTGTGTACTAGCAGGGTTCTAAAACCTTGACGTTATTTTAATCTGATAACAAATGGGTTTAAGTTCATGTTCTTTCAGTTGTTGGCAACAAATCTAAACCTGTATTTTTTGGATTTATGAGGATAAGTCCTGCTTTGGCAATCTTGTAGATCCTCAAGAGAATAGTTAAACAGTGATTAATCATTGTTTCTTCACTGAGTGTGCAGAAAAGAATGGAAAAGCTGCATTTCACACTTCTGAAGCAATTAATCCCCATGATCTTAGCCAGGTTTGTCTTGTAGATAAGTCGGGATACAAAACGGTACCTAATTTATCAATGTATGCATGCCATAAAGTATAAAACACACAATTTATTTCATATCATTTATAGTCAAATGTAAAAAAAGAGTGACTTTGCCATATCCAAGAGTGTTTCCTACATTACCTTCATATAAACTAAGTACCAGAGATTACAATGGGATTCCTGTTTATTGTGCACATCTGGTGCAGTCACTATGCATTTTCTCATTCACTTGCTGGCATTTTTAGTGATTGTGGCATAAATCACCTTGCTAATCAGAAACATAAGTGACGGGAAGTCATCTCTTTTTTTTGAACAATGGGAAAAAACATATGGCTTCTTAGACAGTACTTGGCTGTTATACTATTTATGTGGCATTATATTTTTTATTTAGAATTTCATATTAATTGCAGTGGTTTGGTTGAAGGCATTGAACACTCAGTGTTTGTGGTCAAAGAATTTTTTAGACCACATTCACAACAAGTAAAAAAGAAAATCACATGCTTTGTATTTTAAATTTTTTTTTTTTTTAATAAAAACCACTTTGGGAAGATTTTTTAAGATAAAGAGGAATTGAAGATAGTTTATACTTTAAAAGTGCTTGGATGGATGTTTAGCCAGATGCATACATTTAGTAATTACAAGTTACATGTTAGCTTTTTAATTGTACCTGTTTCAAAGTACTGCACTGATCAGAGTTAAAGTTACTGTCCTTTAAGTGCTAAAATGTAAATTGACAGCAGTTTGCTTTTCTAGAAGTAGTAGTATTAGTTCAAGATGTGCTGCATTTTTAGTTATTTTGTTATTTATTTGAAATTGCTTCTGCATACACTACAAGTGAAAGATGAAGTAAAGCTTTGTGAAGTTTAAGAAATTTACATCTGCAGACGTTAAATACTGCCCCCAGTCAATTTATAGCTATTTGTTATAGATTGCTTGATTAGGTTTGGGGTTATTTCCCCTTTTTCCTCAATAATCACTTAATTCTCAAAATGTTGTGAATATAATAGCCTTTTATCCTTGATGTTATAATACCTACCTATCTATCCTTTACTATAATTTTTTGTACTTGGGTCTCAGGAAAAGATTTCTTTTAAATATGTAAATTTCAAATGAAAATTAATTTTTTAGAGAAATTTGTGTGTTTCACAGTTTTTCTATGTTACATGTGACTATAAATTAGTGAGGCAAAAATGTTAACAAATATATCAGAGCTTATTTATTAAAATGTATGTTATTTTCTTTGGGGAAGATATACACATAATCCATCAATCAAAGTATTTCTGGAATGCTTCTTTTTGAATTTCTTTATTGGAATTGATGTATAACTGTTCAAAATGGATACTGTAAAGGGAGATAAGATTCATTTTGTGCATATATATGCTAGCATTTTTGCTTAAAAAAATCAATCAATCATAATAGCTTGCATTGCAGCCTGTGTATACCTTGTAGATAATTGGACACTGTGAATAAAAATACAGTTTGGAAAAATTGCTTGAATTTTAAAGTAATGGTCATATTTATCCATTTTATTTTAAAAATCTTTTATATTGTCTCAAGGACCACCTGCAGTAGGAGTCTACAAATTGAATAAATGCAACATAAGGAGAGGGTTTTTTTTCCTGTTGTCATTGTTTCAAAAAATGCCACTATTCAGATTCTCTGTTAATGTATAGTGTGCTATTTTTTAAATTATAGTTATAACTGAATTGAGACTTTCTTTCTCAGTTAAAGTTGTCCAATACTTAAAATTGACTGAAATTCCACCGTACTACCTCACTTTTTGGCCATTCTTATTTCCTTCATGCTTTTAAAGCCTCTGCCTCTTATATCTTCCCCCACTCCCATAATTTATTTTTTTAAAGATTGAGATGTATTTCTTGTAAAGATCAATTTTAAAGTAATATAATTTTAAACATATATGTTTCTTTTTTCTTCATAAAAATGTAAAAATTATAGGAGGATAGGATGTTAAAATCCAAGAAATAGGCAGCTTAAGGTATGGCTAAACATATCAAAATAAATAAGGAAAAATAAAGAGTTATCTTCTTAGTAACTCAACACTTTGGAATTTGTTAGTAATGGAACTTTGAGGAAAAATTTCTAGCATAAAGCTCTTGATGGGAAAAATATATTAACCTACAGTATTTGCATATTCATCATGTTTACAAAGCCAGGAATTTAATTTCTACATGTGTACCAATTTTTGAATGAAATTGAACTATCAGTGATATTGATATTCATTGTACTTTTTGTTTAAAATTTACTTATATTTTCAGAGAATTTGCATTCTTCTTTTTTTCTCTAGTTCATATTTTGTTTTTTATTTACATTCATAGTTTGTTGGTACATATTACCCAATTAAAACAGAACTTGCAAGAAAAGTTATTGTTCTTTCCTTGTGTTCTCATGGCATAAAGAATGAATCCTCCCATTATAGGGATAAGCTTACTGATATATCCAAGCCAGGCAGATTGTTGCCTAGTATCTGTCTTTCTAGCCATCCCTTTCCCCTCTTGTGTTTTTCTGGAAGTGGCTTTTGCAGTGCTGACAGAAATGTTGTGCCTACGAGTGATACACCTAGAGTGCCTTCTACTGCTTGAAGTACTGTGGGGTAGGTGGTGTGACACCATGGCTGAATCACACTGAAATTCAGATAAAAATGTTAATTTGTGAAATATTTCCAAGAAAGGAAGGCTTTTATTTGTGAATGTGAAAACTGCTTTGAATGGCATATGCAATTCAGAAATTTTAATGTGAAATTTTTATGGAGTATATTAAGTATGAGAAACATGGAGCAAGAAAGGGTATTCCCTGTTAAAATATTTCTGTTTTATGTTGTAGTGTTTAAGGCTTTTTCTGGGTAGCATGTTTCCGTTATGGTTCTCCCTTGATTTTACTGCAAGAGTTGTTCAGCCATATCTGGGACATAAAGACCAGCAGGGTTGGACTGCCAGTAGTCTTTGATAGGTAGGAACAGAAGTGAGTTTTTCTTAAGAAGAAAAAAAAGCAGACCTGGTGATGTGGTCTCAGTTGTTAGCAAAGCAGCATTTCTGAATTTAACCTGGGGTCTGTTTTGTTTTCTGGTCCACATCTCTTAGTTCTTATGTCAGAGACCTGTGGAGACAGAAGGATGGGTAGGCTATAGACAAAAATCAGAAAGAACAGGAGAATCAGGAGAAGTACTATAACAAGCATGACCCTTGTACTCCCCGAGAGACCAGGAGAAATGTATTCTTCTTTGCTACAGTCCACTGAGTAAGTGCCATTTTACAGACTCTACTGTGCTGACAGTGTTAGAAAGGTATGGGACACCATGGATGACAGTAGTGCTAATTGACAAAGCAGTATTTAGAACAGAAGAGAAGTAGAGCTCAGTGGAGGTGCAAGTATGCTGAAGAAGCTACAGTGGTACCCTGTTGGTGACAGTACCGAACAATAATCAACAGTACGAAGCAGAGGGAGGAATAGTTTCCCGGAGGGGGAATAGATGAGGCCCACCCACACTTAATTCCGAGGCAGTGGAATCAGTAGAATTTGAGAATGCTACACAGAAAGGTACAGGGAGGGGTGTAATGATAGATGTGTCAAGGTAGGTGAGTGTTAGCTGGTTGGTCTTATTCATGAACACAAGTGAGATACTTCAGGATTATTCCCAGGAAAGTTCTAGAAGGACAGCTTATAGAGGCCTTCATCCTGCATTGGGGGTGAAGGTGAGAATCAGCAAGCATGGGTTACATTTATTTTGTAAAATAATTCACAAATTTATTGAGTTATTAAAGGTTTCTCTTTTCTTCCTTCCCTTTTTTACTTCTTTCCATGAAACACTTTTTGCTTACTTGATATTGCAGATAGTATTCTAGGTGCTGGATCAATAAAGTTAAGGTATGATTCTTTTCCGTAGGAGCTTGCAAGTTTATAGGGAAGAGACTGGCAGTTAAATAAATTAACATCTAGTGTAATGAATAATGTGAAAGATTCATGCATGGGTGACTGTAGACCCCAGAAGTACTGTTAAACCAGCTTGGAGGTGGTCATGGAGTGTGGTTCCCGGGCCTTACCTAAGAAGGCACAGGCTGAGCCTGTGTGAAGAATGTTATAAAAAGATACTCCAGGCAAGGGTAATATTGCCTGCAGTGGCCCAGAAATGACTGCAAACCCCAACTGTATTGAGACTGTAGGCATAAAGTCTAGATTTTAAACAATCTTGTGATTATACTAAAAATTGTATTTTTTTCCTAGAATGAAAAAGGAGAAGAGGGAGAAAGACTCACTGAACAGAAAGAGTCTCAAATTGTTATGCTAGGCATTGTAATTATCCTGAAGGAATTTAAGCTGAGGAGAGGTGTGATTACATTTGAATATTAGAAAGAGCATTTAAGTGACAATTAGCTATTAGAATTAAAAGGGAGTACTTGAGTGGCCAGGTACTAGTTAGGTGACTGTACATTAAATTAAGTTAGGCTCAGAAGTAAGGTTGAACAATGGACTAAATTAGGAGGTAGAATTGACCATATCTAGCAGGTGATTGCATGCAAAAAGGTCAAAAAGAAAATACAGGCATTTCGTGTGAGTGACTGGCGTCATTCCTTAGACAGTGAATACAAGAGGAACTGTGTCATAGGGAAGAGGATGACTTCTGTTTGGACACCTTACTGATTAAAAATATTTAGGAGATGGCTGAACATATGAATGTCTCAAGACCAGGAGATCAGTTGGAGTAAGAGGTGTATGTTCGGAATCATTAAAATACACGTTGATGTGAACTTACTTGACAATTATTTGCTGATCATTTTCCAAGTGTCGTGTTAGGCATTGGTGGAACAAAGGTAAGTAAGTGTATTTAACAGGTATATGTAAGACTGCCCAGGCATTATAGATAGAGAAGAGGTGACGACCTTGGACAAGTTGACTACTATCAAGCTGAGTGATGAGAAAAGCGGAACTTGTTGAAGAGATGAAGGAGGGAAACAGTGAATGATGGTGTGACTGAAGACAAAGCAGGAGATAATGACAAGAGTATATGATGAACAGAAGGGTCAAAAGTGAAGTGCTGAAAAGTGCTCATTGAATTTGACATCTGTAATGTGCCTTGGAAAGCACTTGGAGTGGTATGTGAAGCATAAGTCAGTCCATAAGGCAGCTGATATATAAATGGGAGATGAATCATTACAGACTATCAGTAAAAGGTGCTATGTCACTATTATCTGTGAAGAGCTGATTGTTAGAGAGGAATGAAGGGCTAAAAGAGGTTTGTTTTGTTCTTAATTTAGGAGAGACTTCTAAGTGTTTACATGTTGATGAAAAAGGGCCAGTAGGGAGAGGGAGAGTTTCAGCAGTCCCCAACCTTTTTGGCCCCAGGGACCATTTTGATGGAAGACAATTTTTCTATGGACTGGGAAGGGGAGGGACTGTTTCAGGATGACTCAAGCACATTACATTTATTGTGTACTTTATTAATATTACATTGTAATATATAATGAAGTAATTATACAAGTTACCATAGGCTGGAGAAACCTGAGTTAGATGATATAGGAGAGAAAGCAAGTTACTATAAAATAGTTAAATTTGGAGAAATGCATATGAAAAAGATTGAACAGATTTGGACCACGACTAGTGGAGGGATTAATTTATATAGAAGGAGGCTTAAATTTTTTTACTGAGATTGCTAGAAATATGAAAAGAGTAGATGTGATGTGGCAGTTTAGGTTCTCTAGGAGGCAGATGCCATGATAGAATTAAAAGGTTAAGAGATTTATTGGGGGAAAGTCACAAGAAGGTAAGGGAAAGAGGAAGCAGGAGTAAACAGGAAAAGCCTTCAGACTATGATGCAAATCTGGCATTACACATGATAAGAAAGGAGGAAGGAAGAAAGACTGGAGAGGACAAGCCTCAGCTTGCAGTGCAGTTTTGAAAAAGTTTCAGACAAGTCAATGGTGAGGGGGTGGTTGGCTGGGCAGAGCAAATTTTGCCTGTTAGTGATGCCCTCTGTTGGCAAGTGTACTTTTCCTCCAGCATCTCTGTCATCTGCTAGGAGCAGTCTGGGGAGAGTATGGACTTGGCATGAATACTGCAGTGGATCCTGACAGCTGGAAATTGTCAGCAGCAGTTTCTCTCTGAGTGCTCTATCTGCCTGGCTACCACAGTAACTGAAATGGGTCAAAGATGGAAGGAATTCCTGTTGGTCCATTATTTCCTCTGCTTTCATCAAATCAGGTGTAGAGTCAGAGAAGGTGACTGAGATTGTAAGTGTTGGAAGGTTTTGGGTAAAGCACAGCTGATAGACATGGAGAAAGAGAGGGCAATGTACTGGTAAGACTTGAAATATTAATAGGAGCTCACAGAGTCTAAGATTGATGGGAAAGGAAGTGAAATAGAAGGAGAATAAGGTATTGAAATTAAATGAAGTCAAAGAACTATATATTTCAATGAGTTTGAAAGTACTTGTACCAAGAGTTCTCGAGTAAAAGAACTTAAGGATAGAGGGAATTGTGATGATAAAGTGGTATATTAGTTTAAAACAAACAGCTGAGCTCCGGGAAATGCTGATATTTTTAAATTCCTTCATGTGAATTGAGAATAAAATCTTATCAGCAGAAAATGACAATTAAATGAATGCATCATAGAATCACAGCCATAAATACTATGAAAAAGTATAAAGTTATCATAATTACTTAGTTTTTATAGTGTAACTTTTCTTCAAAGTAAAGCTTACAGCTACTTGTATATCAAGTTTCTTGATGACTAAATCTAGTCAGTTATCAGGGAATGTAGTTTTGTTTTTTTCTAAGAACTTTTTTTTTCGGATTATTATATTTAACTTCTCTAATAGCCTAAGAAAATATTTCAGCTTTTTTATTTCTCAAAAGAGAAAGAGAAGCAAGTGAGTTTCCCTCTCCTAAAGGATCTGTTTGTGTCTCTAAAGGTTACCTGATAGAAAAATTAGAGAAGTGAAAAAATATTGAAAGCCTGTATAGGCAAACATTTCTTTAACTGATTAAGGTAATATAACAGTATTAAATACATGAAAACAACTTTTCAGTATCTCTCTTTGCAGAAGGGAATCAGGAGTTGCAATAAATAACTTAAAGAATTAAATCATATCACAATAACATAAGTTGATAGAAGGAAGGATAGACAAATGGACAGACATTATGATAGAGCAGTATACTAAAATATAATAGAAGATTTTAGATGATAGATATATGGGTGTTCACTGTAAAGTTCTTTGACCTTTTCTATATATTTGAAAATATTTGTAATACAGTATTGAAAAAGTAGTATCATAGCAGCTGCAACTTTTAAATTTATCCACAAAATGAAGGTCTGGTAGACAGATAAGTGATAAAACAAATATAGTAAAATATCAGTTGTAGAATCTAGGTTGTGAGTGTATGCATGTTAACTATACATCTTGCAACTTTTCTGAAAGCTTGAAGTTTTTCAAAATAAAATGTTGGAGAAAATACAGTGTTTGGAGTTAGGGATCTGAGTTCTATTTGGGTGACCTTGGCCAAGTAACTTAATCTGTCAGCTTCAGTTTCCTCATCTGTAAAGTGGAGATAACACACTTAGTTTGTAAATTGTTTTGAGTATTAAAAAAATTTTATAAAGCTGGCAAATGACAGGCATTTGATAATGCTTCTGACAATAATGAAACTATAAATTTCTGATTTAGGGATTATATCTTGGTTCTTGATTAATATTTTTAGAATTTCTGGATATGTGGGTCGGTTAACTTACTAGATGGAACTAGGGATGAGGTGAGGTCAGGGCCCCAGGTTCAGAGTCTTATATGTTTCAGAGGCTTAGTCTCTAAGAGTCAGAGCTTGAGCCTAAAAGTCAGGACTGTCCTCATACCAAAGATGGAACCTCTGACTTTCCAGTATCATTCAAAAAACTCTTTTTATGTGCCTTTTAAAATATTTTCATTTTGTAAAGTGCATTAAGTTCTCCCAAGTGTATCTGTCGGAATTAGTAATTTAATGTGAATATATGTATACCATACATCAGTGAGGTTCTTTGTTACATTAAGTTCTATAGACTGTATAGTAAATAAAAGTTATATTTACTGCTATATATATCATATTTATAAATTATATTTGTTAATATATAAATATTTACTGTGTAATATTCAGTCGTACCTTTTCCATCAATGGTGTTCTTTTTTTTCCCTAACAAAAAGCAGTCATTTTTTGTTAAGAAATAAACTTAGATTTCTGGTTTGAGCGTTAGCCTGAAATGCATTTATGAAGTACTGTCCTGTTGTTTTTTTTTTTTTTTTTTTTTTTTTTTTTTTTTTTTTGAGACAGAGTCTCGCTTTGTTGCCCAGGCTAGAGTGAGTGCCGTGGCGTCCTAGCTCACAGCAACCTCAAACTCCTGGGCTCGAGTGATCCTTCTGCCTCAGCCTCCCGGGTAGCTGGGACTACAGGCATGCGCCACCATGCCCGGCTAATTTTTTATATATATATCAGTTGGCCAATTAATTTCTTTCTATTTATAGTAGAGACGGGGTCTCGCTCTTGCTCAGGCTGGTTTTGAACTCCTGACCTTGAGCAATCCGCCCGCCTCGGCCTCCCAAGAGCTAGGATTACAGGCGTGAGCCACAGCGCCCGGCCTGTCCTGTTGTTTTTTATTTGGTCTGTTTCATATGCAGGGTGGATAAAAATTACTGAACTTTTTATATTTATGTAAATTTATTTAAAATTAAATTCACATTTACTACCATATGCCTCAAGGGCTAAACATAATATAGACTATTATAATCATTTATATAAATTGGTTTTAAAAACCAGTTCAATATGTTGAATCAATATGTCATGAATTTCATATCTATATAGTTGTCATCCTAGTAAATTCCATGACATGTACTTTTACAGCATACAGATTTTAAATAAAATTGAATAGACTTTTCTAGCCTGCATTATGGAAGAACTTCTGTTATCTCCAGTTAACTGATTTAATATCAGAAAAGAACCATGATGCTTCAGTGTAAACCAGCCAGATTTTGTATATCCATCAAATCTTTTATATATTTCAGTATTTTTATATTTTTATATTTCAGTAATATTAGGTTAAGTATGAAATGTCCAATTTCCATAAGTACTAAATTTGATAGTTGATATCTCTGATATCATTTCACTTTAACACTTTTTGTTTTATGTTTATCATTAAAGTAGATCCTCAGTCTTTCAAATCCACATTTTGGCTTGTGATTATCTTTCAATTTTTTTTTTAGAGCAATTTTTGTGAAACCATGTCAAAAATTCATGTTATTTTTGAATATGAATTCTGTCATGCAACCAGTGCAGTGCAGACAGCTCGAAATATTAGGAAGTGTTTGGGAAGGATATGGCTAATGAATGCACAGTACTTCCATTGGTTTGAGAACCTCCGTTCTGGTGATTTTAATCTTGAAAATGAGCCATGTGGACGACCTGACACCAAGGTGGATAATAAAGAGCTGAAAGTTGTAGAAGAGAATCCATCTCAACCTACATGTGAGTAGCATCAAGGCTTGACGTTACTAGTCCAACAGTATTGGCCCATTTGAAACAAACGGGCAAGGTAAAGAAGCTGGATAGATGGGTTCCACGTGAATTAAATGAGTGAGAAGAGAAATTGTCTCGAAGCTTGCCTTTGTCATGACATAAAAGGTGAACCATTTCTACGCCATATTGTTACATGTGATGAAAAATGGATTCCTTTTGACAATTGCAAGTGTTTGGCACAATGGTTGGATAAATACAGTCCAAAACTGAATATTCATAAAGAACAGCTGATGCTGTCAGTTTGGTGGTCCAGTTCTGGTATTAATATTATCCACCACAGCCTCATGCAACCTGGTCAGTCAATTACAGCAGATATTTACTGCAAGCAATTGGATGAAATGATGAGGATACTTGCAATGAAACAGCAGATATTGGTTAATAGAGAGGCTAATTCTCTAGCATGACAAGGTTGGGACCACATGTCGCACACACAGTGCTGCTCAAACTACAGAAGCTGGACTGGAAAAACTCTGTGTCATCTACTGTATTCGCCAGACCTTGCACCAACTGACTACCACTTCTTCCAGGCTTTGGACCACTTCTTGCAAAGAAAAATGTTCAGTTCTTAACAAGCTGTGGAAAACGCCTTTCTCAGTTTCATCGCCACTCACTCTCCAAGCTTCTTCACTCCTGGCATAAACAAGCTACCATTAAGATGGGAAAACTATATTGATAGTTTAGGCTCACACTTTGATTAATTGTACTGCTGCTTGTTTGAGATATAATAAACTACACTTTTGATTTGAAATCGGACATTTCATATTTAATGACTTAATATTTACTGATTATTCTCTTTTTGCAAATTTTTATATGATGTAGAATAACATGACAATAAATATGTACCTCAAAGTATTGTTCAAAGAGTGCCCTTGTCCTCTCTCTGTGGGGGTTTGCCAGTCTATGACTGCAAGTTTTTATGAAACTTAGGGTAATTACAAGGCATTTCTAAATGTATACACCTGTGTATTTTGTCAATTAATGAGGAATAAAAAAGCATATCCACTTATGTGTTTGCAGGGCAGATCTGTGATTTTTTGAAATTAAAATTCATCCTTATATTCAGATAATTGGGGAACACTAATATCCTAGGAATATCGAATCCTGTATGATTACATGGGTAAAAATTTAAGCATGAGTAACATTTTGGCAATTTTAAGATGGAAAGAATAGATAAGAGAAAATATTGGGAGAAAAAAAAAACAGACGATAATGTTCTCTGTGAGCAAATCCTAGAACAAGAATAATGAATTAAAAAATATTAAAAATATTTTATATTGCCAAAACAGAACAAAAAATCTTTTTTATTCTTAAATGAAGATCTTTTATGATTTAAATTTTAATTTACTTAAATTCTGGGAGGAAAATTTCAAACATGGCAGATTTAGTATAAACAAGTGTTATATATTTGCCATTGACTTTGAATTTTGAACAGTACAATATCTATTTGTCCTATGTAATTATAAAAATCATTTATTTTTTAGTAAAACCTAACAGTTATACTACGTAATGCTTATTAACAACAACGAAAAAATATTTAATATGTAAACAAAAGCAATTTCCACCAAATCTTTGACAATGTTCTTTTTGTAACTAAGCTATGTTAATGTAGTTAACCTATAATTAGTCTGTTATGATTATAAAAAATTAGAATAAGTTATACAGAGTAATATATACCTTTCTTTAGCACCCTCTCATTCTCTCTACTGGCTGAATATAAAATGGCAATGAAAAAATGTGCATTTCTTATATTCTTAGAGAACTTATTTTTTTAATTGCCCATTAGGCTTATGGGTTCTGAAATATTGTTATTCCTCCTACATTCAGAAATGAATGAAAAATGTAGAATGTGGTTCCCTTGAAGTTATCTTTCTAAATGCTTTCTAGTACATTGTTACCAAACCCTGCTATATTATATGAAGAGAAGAGTCAGGAAGGAAAGGAGACTTAGTTTACTCTCTTAACTTGTTATTTTGATTTGGTAGGACAGGGTTTTTTAAGTTAGTTTTGTGTAATGTGAGAATTTTATATCTAGGTGCTTATTATTCTTGAATACCTTTTGTTTTTTTTTTCACTTGTGTGGTTTTTACCTTGTCATATATAGGTATATTTTGTTTATTTAGAACAATTTCTAATTATCTTCAGAAAGCATTGAAGTCTAAAGATTCTAAGTAATTTATTTCCAGTGTGTAGTATTAACTGCTGTGCTGTATATACATTTTATATTTATGTCAGGAAAGGGTTGCAGAGGGGTGCTTTAGAACCACCTTTTCAGCTCTAAATAGCTATTGTGTACATATGGTAAGGTACTGCTGCTTAACAATTAGTAACTGCTTTGATGAAACTAAATTACATGTTTAAGTTCCCATCAGGAAGTCGCTTCACATATCTGTATTAATGTATTCAAGGCTCGAGAAGGAAAGTTAATTTTCCAGCTTAAATATTTAATTCAAGCTTAAAATTTAGTCTGTAATTAGAGCTCCCAAATGGCAGGAACATGGAGTATTTGTCCATTTTAATTAGATTGTTGTTTACCTATTAATTATATATCATATCTTGTCATATAGTTTTGATGGTAACAGATGGTGCTAGGAGTTAGTAAGGGTTTGAACAAAATAAGATTCCACATGATTTATTAAGTTGCACTTTATTAGTGAGTGGTCTGCTTTAGTCAGGTTATTCTCCTGAATAAGGACTGTGAAACATTTCACTAATTTTGGTAATTATTCTTTTGTGGAATTTTAAGAAATATTGAATGTAAAAAGGTCTGAGCTGAGTGATGTCTATTTAGAAACAAAATGGATTACTTTAAGCATCTTTATTTCTAAGGGGTATATATTGTCAAATTGCATAATTGATAAGAAGTTTACTGCATTTTGCTAGGACAATGTTAAGAAATCAGAATTTTATTCATTGGGAAAATGTAGGCATAGAGAATGTCTTATATATATTTAAGACATGATTTAGGATATGAAAAATAATAGGATGATGATTTAGTTATTTATTTCAAAGACATTCCTTCCCCTGACTTTTGAATTTTACAAAAAGACAAGGTGCTTTGTTTATCAAAATGTCTTAAGAGCAGTCTGTGGTATCTAGTGGTGTTGATCAACAGAATTTCCATATTTAAAAAGTAAATGTCAACTAAATAGAAAAGCCTTCTAAGTTTATTTATATAAGATTTTTTTTTTTTTTGGTGACCTACTTGGTTTCCTAAAATGAATAGATTTTAGTTTTACATATGTATGCATGCGTATATGGGTGGAGGGAGATAGAGAGGGGGGAGAGGAAAAGGAAAGAGTGTTTAAAATTTTAGTCTCTTAGTCTTACATAGTTTATTCGAAATTTACTACAATCCACATATTATTAGCTTAAAAGTAAGTTTGTTTTACTATTTCTTATCCCTTAAGGTTCTTATTTTGAAAACTGTAATTAGTGTTTTATAGTAAAAAATAAAGAGAAGGCCTACTTTTATAAGATTTTTACAAGATTTGATCCATAAGGGATCTCTGATGTGTATCAGATCTTCAAAACTGCCTCTCTGTTACATATGTTACCTTAAGTAAATAGCTTTGGTTTTGTTAGTTGTGTTTATTTTGTCTTGTTTTTGTGTTTTAATTTGTCCCTGCTTAACCTATGTAAGTTTTTTGAAATATGTAATTTTAGTCTTTGGAATCATAACTAATTCTTTATAGTGGTGGTATTCTAATGTAAGTATAGATTCTACATGTTCGTAGTAGATTGTCAGATGTGTAATACAGGGCTCTTAGTATATATGAAATGCTTATGTAACTGAATATATTAAGTACTTAAGCTTACTGTACATATGTTACTGAATCAAGATGTTTATTATCACCCACATATTACAATGATATATTCAAGAAAGAAGAACAAAGTGATTTTCCCCCCTACTGAATAAGGACATTGTCACCTTAATGTGTCCTTATTTTCATGTTTTTCCCCCTAGAATGTTGAGTACTTAAAAAGTGATCTCAAACATTGCATTATAATGTTATAATATAGGAAGAATGCTACAGAATAGTTATAGTAATTAAAGAAAATATTAAAGGAAAAGTTAATATTCATTTAGAATATATGTAGCCTTAGTTTGAAATTTTGGATTTTTAACTTTTCTGCCCTTTGTGAAAAAATGGGACTATATTTTTCTTTGGCAAAATTTATCAAATGTAATATGCACTAAATTTCCACAGAAACTAAATTGAAGCATATAAATTACTGTAATTTGAAAAGTTATTCTTTATAAAGAAATAAGGAGATAACTTGATTTCTTTTTTTTAAAGCATGTGAAATATATTGTACATTTGTCATCTTAGGCTATTTTATCTGGGGGCAATGAATAAATATATAAATAAAAGGCTATTTGGTGATTGTTAATAGAAATAGCAAGTAGAAATAGAAATGAGGTTTTCTTTGGGGTTGATTCTCCTTCACTTCTGGCCTACCACTTTGTCCTTTGGGAGGACTTTTATTTCAACAACCAACCATGAATATATTTAACTTTTTTAAAGAATATGGTAGTACTGATTACTTTTTCTGTAATTATTATGTTCTTTCTTTCCTTAAAATAGCAACGTAGGAAAAATATTTAGGAAAATGTAGATGATTAATCGGTCTTATTACTTGATACTGATTTAAACTGAGGTAATACATTAACTAGTACTCCATAAGGCCTTTATTAAACATAGGACTCGAAAAATGTTACTGAATAAACAGCTAATGTAATTTTGAGAAGTCTTGCTGAGGTAGTGACCATTAGGGAAAAGGTGATGACTGTAGGATTAAGCTCCTAGTGATCTACAATAGATGTTTTTAGACAGTATCTTAAAAAAATTAATAAGTTCCATTAAATCCAGTTCCTCAGACGTGTAAGTTTCTCCAGCAACAGGTCTCAGGAGTAATATAGTACTGGGACAATAACAACCAAATATTATTCTAAACATTAGGGAGCAGGGTTTTTCTTAAGCCAATAAAAACCTAACTTTAGTGTTTTTTAGCTTTCGTTTCTCTCCATATAATTGACCAAAGGCACCAAAAAAAAAAAAAAAAAACCCTAATATATTGTAAGTTGGATTTTTTGACTTGCTTTATTTTTTTCTTCTTTTAACTTTTTGCCACTCAGTGGTATGGTGTTACTATGCATTGTGACAAGCTCAATATTAAAATAATAATCATAGAATGTTCAAGACTTGAGTACTCATGACTTGATGTATGGATGTTAATTTTCTTCTTTAGCACTTAGGAAAAAAAGAGCCATTTGTCTATGTTGGCGCTTAAGAGAAAGGTGAGGGTTTAATAAGATCCTCATCAGTAGTGATGGTGCATACATAGGGAACCAGCTAGCATAGTGGGTTGGATGAGTAAATATAGATTTTAAATATATTAGAAGTACTCTTCTCAAATGTTTCATTATCCCTTCTGCTTTTGTTTGTCTATTCCTTTTGAATGCGAGATGACCTTGTCTGGAACTCCTACTTCATCTTTCTTCAATATTCAGTTCAAATTTATTTCTTTTGTAAAATATTTTGGCTTGCATATTCCTTGGCACTTAGTATATACTCTCGTCATGTTAAATTATAATTATTTGCTTGTGTGTCTGTGCTTTCTCCTACACTGTAGGCCCTGCAACTTAAGGAGTTGTAGTATCTTATTTATGTTTTTACCTCCAGTGTTTTTAGCTCAGTGATGGTTCATAATGTGTAATGAATGCTGGGTAAAAGAATGATAAAAATTTTTCAGTTCATAGGATGTGTCTATAATATAAGAGTTAGAATGCTGGATCTGTGAGGAGAGTTGGATCTGTGAAGGACCCCTATAGGGTTTTTTTTTTAACCTTTTGCAAAATTATAAAATTTGTTCTTATTAGGAAATATCTGGGGTGGTTTCTTTTTTCTCTTTCTTGTTTTCCATATTAAATTATCTTTATTTCTTGCTCATGTGTAAGTACTTCATGTTTTTGCTGAAATAGTCAAACAATATGGAAGTGTATGAAGTTAAAAACTACCTGTAATTCTTTCCCCAGTAATGACCATTGTTTCTTATTTGAATAAATCCTTCTAGATTCCCTTTTTCTTTTTGATGCCTTTCTAGCTTTTCTTTTTCTTTTAAAAATGTTATATGCATAAGCCCTTCTAAAGATGCTGTTTTGAGGCTAGGTGTGCTGGCTCACGCCTATAATCCTAGCACTCTGGGAGGCTGAGGTGGGAGGATCAATTGAAGTCCGGAGTTTAAGAACAGCCTGAGCAAGAGCAGGACTCCCATCTCTAAAAAAAAAAAAAGGAAAAATTAGCCAGGCGTGGTCGTGCAGGCCTGTAGTCCCAACCACTCAGGGGGCTGAGGCAGGAGAATCACTTGAGCCCAGGAGTTTGAGGTGCTGTGAGCTATGATGACTCCATTGCACTCTAAGCCATGGCCACAGAGTGAGACTCTGTCTCAGGAAAAAAAAAAAAAAAGGAAAGAAAGAAACACTATTTTGAAGTCTGGATTCTTCACTCGAATGCTTCACATTGTGAGTCTCTTTCTGTAACCTTTATACCAGGCAGAATGTACTTTGATAATTCCAATGCAAATTTTCAGACCTTAAGTTTAACTTTTCTCCATTTTGAAATATGTTTTTGCCCTTGCTTCTATGATATCGCACATTTGTGGTTTTCCTATTTGCTGATTGTTTTTGTATTCCTCAAAATCCGGTACTTTTCTCTTCTCACTCATCCTCTTGGCAACTTTATTACTGTCTGTAACTTCATTACCAACTTTATGTGCAAGACTCCCAAATTGACAGCTCCAGGCTAGACCATTATTATGACCTCCATATCCATATATCTAACTGCCTACTTGATGTCTCTCTACTTGGATTCCATGAAGGTTCCTCAAATTCAACAAATTTAAAATGAAATTTATTACATTTTTTTCTTCATTCAATCCTTCTCTGTCTCGTTTTCCTGATTTTGATCAATCATCTTTTTATTCAGTTGTGCAACCATAAAGTTCTCCTACTCATCGTAACAAATCCATTAAGAAATGTTCCTTTATCATGTTCTAAATTTTGATAGTTCTGAATCTGTTTTGGACTTGTTTTTTAGGTTTTTTTTGAGACAGAGTCTTACTCTGTTTCCCGGGCTAGAGTGCCGTGGCGTCAGCCTAGCTCACTCCTGGGCTCAAGCGATCCTTCTGCCTCAGCCTCCCGTGGACTTAGTTTTAATCTGTTGATCTATTTGTATCTCTTTATACAAACCACACATTATTAAATAACTGTGAATTTATTATCTGTCTACATTACAGGGCTACCCTCATACTGTTACTCTTTTAAAAATTGTAGGTATTCTTAAACAACGTACATGGGCTTCAGACTCTGCCTGCCACCTTCTGTTTTCACAGTCCCTTTGGAACTTTTATTAGAATTGCATTAGATATACCAATTACTTTGTAGAAAATTTATATCTCCTTGGTAGTAAGTAAGTATTCCCATCCAGGAATATGTTGTGCATCTTGATTTGCCATTTAAGTCCTCCAAACAAGTCACACATTTTCATAAAGGTTTTTCACAATGCATTAAGTTGGTTGTTGCTGTTGTACTGAGTTATTTTCCTTATGGTTGTTTTCAGTTTGTCTAGTTTTTAGCGCAGTCCCTGGCATATCACTCAATAAATATTTATTGAATTTTGAGCAGTTTTTAGTGTATTAGGAAAGCTTTTTCTTTTTTCCTATAATAGTTCAGCAGGTTAAAAAGTTTATTTTTTTAAAGTCATACAGTCTTATTCATTTTATGATTTAAAATTTTTTCATTTTTGATTATCTTGGGATTTTGTAGCTATTATCAGGTGCAAATTATAATTTTGTCTTCCTTTAAGGTTTATACTTCTTGTTTCTTTTACCTGACCTGTTAATTGGGTAGGCTAAAATATTCCTAACGATGTTGAATTAGTGGCATTGGCATTACTAGCCTATATCTTTGACTGTTTTTGAATGTTAAGAGAAATTTATGTTTTACCATTACGTTAATAAATGCTATTTGTGCGGGTTTTTTTCACTAATAAATGCTATTTTGAGGAATAGAAGTTTTACGTTTTGCTTGCCTAGTTTATTTTTAAATTAGGAATGGTGTTAAATTTTATCAAAGATTTGCCACATTCAGTGAAATGTTATTATGGTTATTTCTCCTTTAGCTGAGTTAAGAAATCAGTTAGTAGATTTTGTAATATTAAGCTGTCCTTGCATTTTTGAAAAGGTTCTTTCTTTGTCATGGTATACTATGAGATCATTCCTCTTATGTTCTTTCTGTGATGTTCTGGTGATAATGAATTCAGTGTCTACCCCCTTACCCAACCTCACCCCCAACTGTCCTTCCCTCTCCTCACCCTCCTTTCTTCTTTCTTCTTTGTCTTCTTCTTTTTTCTTTTTCTTCTTCTTCTTGTTATGGAACAGTTTAAATGTAATAGGAATTACTTGTTCCTTGAAGATTTGTTATAAATTACCCATACTATAATCTAGATCAGATGCCTTTGGTTGAGGGTGGGGACATTGTGGTGACAGAGGAAAATCTTTAACCACATGTCTATTATCTTATAAAATTATTAGTGAATTTAAGTTCTTTGTAGCTTATTGAATTGTGGAAATTTGTCCTTTGTTCTAGAACTATCCATTTCATTCATTTTCTTTTTTATTACATTTAGATCTTTAAGTTTGTTGGCATAAAGTTGTATATAATCTCCTTTCCCTTTCCCCTGCCTTCAGTATTTAAAAAAATCTTATTTAGGTCCAAAATGATATCCTCTGTCTTATACTAATAATACTTTATGTTTTTTCTCCTTCCATTTGATCAATTTCTCAAATTTAGTCTATTTTATTGAACTTTTTAAAGACGGAAAGACGAGCTTGTTTGCTTCTCTCTTTGGTAGTTTTTTTGACTTATTTTGTATTTATCATCTTTTTAAGGTAAGTGCTAGCTCATTTGTTATATTTTCTTTTGTTTTACTTTTAACAACATGTTCAACTATGGTGTTTCCCCCCTTACTATAGCTTTGAACCATATATATATATAATCTATAGGGTTAGTCTATAAAATCTATAAAATCTATAGGGTTCTATATAAAATCTATATATAGATCTATAAAATCTATATATAGATCTATATATATGTAAAAAAGGTGTGTATATCATGTGTATCATATATATAAATATATATAGTTCTATTTTTAATTTGCTTTAATTAATTTGTTTTAACCTTTTTATTATAAAATAAAACATAGATGTGGAAAACCAGTAAAAACAAATGGATATCTTGGTGAATTATTGTGAGGTAAACATGCAGCCAGGTATGGAGGCATGTGCCTGTAGTCCCAGCTATTTTGGAGACTAAGGCAGGAGGATCACTTGAGCCCAGGAGTTCAAGGCTGCAGTGAGCTATGATCATGCCACTTGCACTCTAGCTTGGGGAACAGAGCAAGACCCTGTCTCAAAAAAATAATGTAAACATGCTTGTCATGTTTTCTCCAGTCAAGAAATAGAACTTTGCCAGCAAGGTGGAGTGGCTCACACCTGTAATCCCAACTACCAGGAGACGAAGGTAGGAGGATAGTTTGAGGCCAGGAGTTCGAGACCAGCCAGGTTAACAAAGCAAATCCCAGTCTCTAAAAAAAAAATAAGAAAAATTAGCTGGGCATGATGATCCCCAGTGGTCCCAGCTACTCAGGAGGCTGAGATGGGAGGATCTCCTTGAGCCTAGGAGTTAGAGGCTGCAGTGATGATCATGCCACTGCTCTCCAGTCTGGGCAACAGAGCAAGAGCCTGTCTGTAAGAAAAAAGAGAGGAAGGAAGGAAGGAAAAGAAGGGAGGGAGGGAGAGAGAAAGAGAGGGAGGGAGGGAGGAAAGAAGGAATGAAAAGAAAGGAAAGGAAAAGGAAAGAAAAAGAGGAAGAAAGAAAGAAAGAAAGAGAGAGAGAGAGAGAGAGAGAGAGAGAGAGAGAGAGAAAGAAAGAAAGAAAGAAAGAAAGAAATGAAACCTTTCCAGCCACTGCAGAAGCCATTTCATGTGCTTTATGCCAATCATAGCCCCATTTCTCCCTCCAAAAGTAACTATTTTTCTGACTTTTGGCATATAACTTATTTCAGCTTCTTCATGGTTTTATCACTCATGAGTTCATCTCTAGGCACTATAGCATTGTCCATTTTAAAAAACCGTATTTGCCTTTTAAGACTTTCTTACTCCATTCTTTGTCCTTCCAGCCTTTCTTTTCTTTATAAGTGAAGAACCTGGTACTGAAGAACCTGGGTTATTTGTACTATAGAGTTCCCTGCACTCTGTTTTTTGCAGATTTTATACTCATGGTGCAATTAAATGTTTTCTTCCATATTTTCTCCAAGTGGGCAGATAAAGTCAGAGCTTGATTGGATTTAGGCCTAATCTCTTCAGTAAGACTACAGATGCCATTATGTCCTCTCATGAGGAGGCACATAGTATCTCTTTTTCATTTTTAAATGTTGGTAGTCATTGATACTTAAAGCTTGAGTCCTTAACTCATCATTTCACTTGTTATATGTTTTTTGTTATATAATGTAAATAATATAAAAATGAAATTATTTCATTTTCTGATTAATAAGGATTTTTTTTGTTGTTACTAAAAAATTCTGGATTTGTATTGTGGTCAGTGAATGTGGACTCCACATTTTCCCAATATTAATAATATATTTATCTCCTCTTATGTATATAAATTTGCAAATGAATGACTATTTTGTTATTTTCTTTTGGTTGCCATTTAAATATTTTATATAGCTATTAAATATTAAATCAAATTTATTAATGTATTCTTCCAACAGTCTGTGTTCTTATTTGTATATCTCTCTACCTGATCAACCAAGTCCTTTTAGGGTGGAGTAGAGGTTCAAGCATCATTGGAGGCATGAAAGTCACATAGAATGTTTTTGTTTCATTTTGGCAGATATCTAAGTGAAAAATGATGACTCTTTGACCTAAGACATTGAATATAGAAAGTAGGAAATAGACTCTAAAATATTTAGAGAATACATGTGGAAAATATAAGGGACGGAAGGAGTCTAGTTTCTATTTTGTGATTAAGGGCTGAAAGTATGATTAAGTGTATGATTTAGAATGGAGATTGACAAAATCTTTTCCATGGGCCAAATCTGGTCTACAGTCCATTTTTGTACAGCCCATAAACTAAGAATGGTTTTTAAAAATCAAAAGAAGAGTGCTATTTCTTGACATATGAACATCACATGAGATTCAAATTTGTGTCCATAAATAAAGTTTTATTGTAACACAGCCATGCTCATTAGTTTATAGCAGAGTTGAGTAGTTGCAACACAGACTTAAGTGGCCTTCTAAACCTAAAATATTTATTCTCTGGTTCTTTTTCAGAATAAATTTGCCAACTCCTAGCTAAGAACAACCCCCTTTCCTCCTTTTTCTCATTCACATAACAATTCCTTATGAGTCTATTTTTTAAAAATCCCCATATATAACTGCATGAATTCAACTCTGCTGATGACCATTAATTTTTGACCACTTTGAAATCCATGCAAAATTCTTTTTTTGCCTTTTGTGTATGATTATTGAATGCTTTCAAAATAGAAATCCTTTTGATTTTGCCTATGCTGATAAATCAGTGGCTTTTCCTAAATGTTCTTCAGACCATTTGGTCATTATTACTATCAATTATAATTTAAGGTGGTAATTTTATTTTTATAGTCTATTATGTTTGTGTTTTCCATGGAGATTTTCCTATGGCCATGGATTCAAATTGCAATTTAAATAAACAAATTGATTGTTAAAATCATTCTGAGACCAAATCCTCTCAGGTTTTGGGACAGGATTGTGGTTTTATTAAGGATTAAATTCTAAAGTTGACTTTGTTTTCATGTAAAGTCATAGTTTGTTGATTTTCAAAGGTATAAAATAGAATAATAGCAAAACAAGGGTTCTAGAAAAGTTTAATCTGGTAATATATATAGGTAGAGAGAAGAATTTTGCTATTGTAACCATACAAGTGAGTTACTGTAATCCACAAGAGAGAGGTTTTGAATCATAGGAATTTCTAATGTTTTCATAATATAGTTTTGCTGGGTAATCAGAAAGCCAGGATTGACCCATCCTTAGAAATTCAAGATTTGCCTCTGTTTTCTTTTGCTGTGTGGCTGTTTATTTCTCTATGTCTGTATCCTGTCTGTCTTAACTTTCTGATATTCATGTCCTGATATAAAATGTTAATTTTTAACATTTAATCTCTTTCATCTTCCTATGACTATTGCTTGTGCTCAGTTATAATGAATGTCAGAAGGTGGACCATTAATGGAAGTTGCCATGAAAACAAGCAAATATATTTTGGTTTTAATGCTTATTTGCAGCAAAGTACAGTGTTAAACTTTATATTTTTATTTGAAAGAATAATATGTTGGCACAAAAACTTCTTATCCCCATTAATTACGTACATATAAATGTTAATTGATGTGAGCCATTGTGTGGTAAAGTAGCTCTGAGCAAAGGGGGCCTTATGACTGGGTTCTTCATTTTAAATACACAGGTTTCATACCTGTCTTGCCTTAAAATTCTTTATGGGAAATTTCTTAATTTTTATTGTAATTTAATGATTCATTCTTATCAAATATAACAGAATTGACACCTACTCTTTGACTAATGACTTAAATATTTATCAATATCTTATATACCTTTCATTCATGTTAAGCATAAGTTGCTTTTGTTTTATTTTTCTAATTTTTATTTTGTGTTGAGGGAGAAAGGAAGGTACTTAAGATTGTATGGCATGCCTTTTGTAGCAATATCAAAATGTAAATTTGCTTTGGCTTTTCCTACTCTTAGACTTTTCCTGCATGTGTGTTTATCAGTGTCTTAAGTATTTCTCCTGCTTGTTTACCCTTCCTTCTATTTCTGCTATTTGTATTTACCAAAATAAAAAAAATGGTTAATGCGTATAATTCACTTCTCTGTAAATTGTTGTTCTAAGGATAGTTAATAAATAGTAACTTCTTGTTCCTATGGAGTTATGTAGTATATAACAATGATTTATGAAATTTTTTACTAGGAATTTGTTCATACAAATTATCAAATTTTATAAACGAGTTACCCTTTTGATAAATTAGAGCTAATTTAAGGTTTTCTTTTAGAAAAGTCACTTATGGTCACTTGCTCTCAAATGTAAATTTTCAGGGTTGGGAGAGAAAGATATATAACCATGCATGCCGTGATCAAACCTTGTGCTCATAGAGATTATTCTGATATAAGTGTGTATGGTAACATTGAGTGGAAGAGAAACTGGAGGTATGGAGGCAGGCTCAGTAGCCATTGTGATGTCATGGTAAGCAATGAGGAGAGCCTGAGTTGGGTCATGACTAGTAATTAAGAGAAGACGATGGTAATGAAAATGGAATGGAATAGAAGTGAATTTCAAACCATTAGAAATTGCCTGTTTTTATAAGTAAACTTTTAAATATCAACAATTTCATATGGTTAACTTAATACATTCATTATCAATTTCATTAGAAAAGAAAAGCACGGATTTATTTGAAAGGAAGAGAATAACTGAAGGGCTTTTTATTTACAAGGAAAGTGTCAGTGACACTAGCATGGAACGATTTTTATGGAGAAAGTAGATGTATTTTCTAATACCCAAATCCTACATGCCCTTTAGGATCCTGGCCAAATCCCATTTGAGTAAAGCTTTTACTCAGCACCCAAGTGCAGAGAAGTGCTCTATGAGGGAAGAAAATAAACAACCTGTATATTATTCATTTGTCAACAACTTTTATTGGTTTTTTAGAATGTGTTCCAGAGCATCACATAACAGAAGAACAAAAGAATAATTGTATCTGTATGTTTTTCCTGAACCAGAATATGTTCAAACTAAGCCTCTTGGATAGAAGTTCCTTCCTGCAGTACTGTTTTCTTTTGCCTTCTTTCTCACTGTTCTTTAAGGACATGTACCAGCTTCCTGCCAGGAGAGCTTCCCTAATTATATTAGCCATGGGCAGCCAGTAGAACTATGACTAAAATTTCCCCCATTATTTCTCTGTAAGTTATGTTATGATTCGTTTCAAAGATTGTTTTCAAAGGTTGTTTATGGGTGAGCTCCTTTTATAAAAGAATGGATTAGTGAAATGGTAAATAATGGGCTTTGGTTAAGGACATTTTGTATTCACTAATAACCTCTTTAGTTGGCCTTGAGCTATTATGTAAATCTTAGGTTATCTCATACAATCTTTTCTCACCAAATGTGCTATTCTGTTGTACAGTAGGGATCCTATCTTTTATGTCTTTATATTCTTGAAGAGATTGATGAGGTGAAAGTTGGCTATAAAAATAGCACATGCCATACAAACAGAAGATATTACACCCTCATAGTAGGCTGAGTGTTTAGGGCAGGCATCCTCAAACTACAGCCCTCAGGCCACATATGGGCCGCCTAGCACATTTATCCGGCCCTCCAAGTGTTTTTGCCACCACTGCCTGTCCTGCTGAGCAGCCGACTCGCCGGGCCCACCGTGCACACTCTCGAACGGTCTGAGGGACAGTGAACTAGCCCCCTGTTTAAAAAGTTTGAGGACCCCTGGTTTAGGGAATACATGGATAGGATTTAAAGGAGGGAAAAGAGTACTCGTTCATAGTTGATTCAGTCAGTTCCCTATTGGTGAACACTTCGACTGTTGTAGCATTTTGTTTCTATAAACAATATTGTAATGAATAAGCTTATGTGTGTCCTCAATCCCTTATCTGAAATCCATAAGAGGATTATATATGTTTTAGAATTCACAATTTTTTGGATTTTAGACATGTTAATACGGTACATGTTCCAAAATTACTGAACACTTGCAGTGGAGGGAGCAACCAGTAAACAAACAAGTTGTTGTTTCTGATAGAAAATCTATGATTATTCACACTGTTGACTAAATATAGACCATAAATAGCTTTATATCAATTCAAGTCAAGTTTTTTGCCAAATGACTTTGTGTGAAAATTAGAATATTGCTTTTGGTTTTTGGAGATTGTGGACATGTACATATATATATGTGTGTGAGTGTGTGTGAGTGTGTATGTGTTGATATATTTGTGGGAATAATTTCCATTGTGAAATTTCTGGTTCAAGAGAAAATGCATTGTAGTTTTGTATATAGTACCAAATCCCCCTCCCTGGTGGTGTACCATTTTTTGCTTTCATTAGCAATGTGTGGAGGAAGAGCTGGTCTTTCCTAGTCTTACTCATAATGTGTATTTCTAGACTTGGATTTTTGCCAGTGCGATAAGTGAAAAATAGTATCTCATAGTTGTTTTACAAGGGATATTTTAAAGAATGAGAAATGGCAATCATGGCTTTAGCTAAGGACCTTTTATATTGACTGATAACTTCTTTACAGTGACTCTGAAGAATTTCTTAAAAAGCAGCAGGAACATATGACACCATTCCCTCTTTCTCCTCTCTCTTTTGTCTCAAATGTGGTGACCCAAGGCTGTATTTGTGCTTAGTCTGTTAATCCAATTAGAAATGAACACCTATGATATAAACAATTTTGTATTTGTTACTGAATTTGTATAATAAAAGTTTATTTTCTGTCTGTGAGGCAGGATCTGGGGCTGGAATGTTAATAGTAACAAAACCATTGATAAATGCAAAAATTTGATGTTAAATGTTATATACTATTTCTCTAGCCTCAGAAATCTGGGGTTGCCCTAAAGCTCAATTCTGCCTTTGGGCTTCTATATTAGCTGTTTCTTCTCTCTGGAATAAATTACCTTCCAGATTCCCATGACAGGCTCCTCAACTCACAATTTAAATGTCACCTCTTTACGTACCTGAATACCCAGTCTAAAATAGCCCCCAGTCTGTCTCCGTCCCATCAACTTCAAAATTTTTTTTTCATAGCTATTAGCACCACCTGGTGTTTTTATATTTTTTTTATTGTCTGTCTCCCATCAGTAGCATTTAAGCTCCATTTGATCAGAACCTTGTGTCTTGTTTAGTGCTATATCTCAGGGCCTACTGCAGTCATGCACCGCATTTTCAGTGATAACTCTCTAACTGAATGTGATCTTTCATGATTTGCTTTTCTGCTTGCTGTTGCTTCCAGAATGCTCTTCCCCTTAACCTTTCCTTGCCTAGCTCACAAACTCCTATTCATCCTTCAGTATGTTGCTTGATTTAGAAAGTAAGAGGATATGTACAGTTTGATCTCATTCAGAAACTATAATAATTATTTTGATTCTCCTTTGAAACATTTCCAAAATTCTCGACTTGAATTACAGATTTGAAACTTAGTTATTTTTTTAAAGGAGGGACGTTGACCTAGCCATGCTACTTCCTTTGCTTTAAAAAGCTTCCTTCTTTGATACTTCAGTGGTGATTGTTATTACCTTTTGTTTTTTTGTAAAATCATAGGTTTTCTGTTATTTGGAAGGATCAGTGTGCTATGTATTCACATTTTTAGTTGTTGAGTAATAGTTTTCACATTAGATACAGCCTAAGGGGAAATAAGTTAAATAAAACTGCAAATTTATACTGTTCAGAAACAAAGCTTCCCATACCATTGCTCAGGTGCTACAGATGTTGAAGATGGTATCAACACATACCATATGTGTTAGAAAATAAAAGGGGTAAGGGCAGGAGTTTAAGGAATCAGAAAAACCTCATCTCTGAATTTCTTCTTATTGTAAGTTTAAACTAGACATTATGCCTCATTTTAATACGCAGTTATTTTTGGTGTTTATATGTTTTATGTTTTGATCACTGTTCAGTATTTAAACTCCTTCAAATGTGCAAAGATTAAATGTTTAATAAAAATTGCTTGTTGTTTTCAACATCTGTGTTCAGAGAACAATGGCCCACTGGAGTGCAGAAAGCTTGTAAAGTTTTCAAATGTATTGAGAATGACAGAAAGTTCAGTGAAGAGTTTGCTTCCCTCATTACAGAACTACTTCTGTGGCTGCGATTACACTAAGAGCATCTTTAATTGCTTTAAAATCTGAATGCATGATAAGAATGGATTAATTTGATTTTTCTGTTACTACAAGTAGCAGATGGTTTATGTCTTAGGAATGCTCATGTTGTAAAATGAGATCCCCAGCTCATCCGTGATTGGTCACTGCTAATGAAGCATGCTGTGCTGATTATTGATTTAGAAAATGAGGATGACATGAGTATTGTGTGTGTTGCTGTAATAAATTAAAGAGGAGTATTTTAATAGCCAGCAGACATACACCTTAAATAACATGAAATATTTGATTTTCTATTCAGGTGGTCTCTGCCCTGTCAAACTAATTTTATTGTTTATTAAAAAGATATACTTTTATAGTTTCAGCTAACAAGCAGATGGTCGTCTTTACTTATTTCTGTTTTGTATTGCTGTATGACCGATCAGATGCATGATAGGAACCCAAATTAGCTTGTTGTCTGCAAAGCAATGGTGTAGCCATGGGAGGAAATCTTTTGCTGTGTGTATGTATGTGTATGTGAGAGAGAGAGAATGCATGCTTGTTCACTCACACACACATAGCTACTTTACTGTTTCTTACTGTTTAATCCTCATTTGTTTTTGAATTCAAGCTATATACTGAAAGTTATTTTTAATATGTTTTTTTCCAAATAAATTTTTAAATGATAGATGTGGGAGAAAAATAATTGGGATATTGCATTTTTTGTTTTTAGACAGTGTCATGTGAACATTGATGTGAATTTATAGTTAGGTCTTATTACAGCACATTATATAAGTCAGGTTGATGACAGTTGACAGTTTGTAGATATTTTAATTTTGTATGTATATGGTATTTGGTGATGTTTGTAGATATGTAAGTGCTTTATCTCTATGGCAAAATACCATTTTGTGGATCATGGCAGGTGGATTGCCTTAAGTACTAAATGTATTACTAATATCAGATTAAAAATTCACTTTATGACATTTTATTTTACCACAATCTTAATTGTGGCCATGATACAAGCATTATAGATTAAAGTGTTTCTTACCTCGACTGTGGATAAGGCTGTACAAGAAGATACTCTGTGGTGTGATTTTTAGCTTTGTATATTTGCATTTTTAATTTTAAATATTTATTGAATTTTGTACTTTTATAGATGTGTTTCAATTCAGATGAACGTGGCCATTTTTTAGCAGTTTAATCTTATTTTAGAGTGATTGAAAAGACTGAAATTATAGGTGGTAGAATCATGGTCCTAAAGTAAACTTTTACTGCAGATAGGAATCAGCAAGATAATAGGGAAATTAGTATTGATAAATGGCCCAGGTTTAACCTCAAATCTTAGCCCTTTAAAATATATTAATAGTAGTAAATATTTTCCTAATAAATGCTTTAGTAATAATTCCAAGGCACATAGAAGGGGAGAGACTCAATGATTTAAAAGATTTGATTTGATAATAATGTACCATTTATCCATGTAAATAAAATATTAGCCTATCGAATACTCAGGAGGTCATCCTGCTTCACATTAGATTGTTTCACAGGAAAAAGCAATAGAACTTGGGAAATAAATTTAAATGAATTAATTGTATGTTTTATGTGAATGTTTTGCAAAAGGACAGTAGAAAACCATTCATTATCAAAACACCATCTTCATGGCAAGTGAAGGTACAACCTGTTGCATGTTTGTTGAATGTTTATAGTGAGATTTTTTCATTTGTAACTTGCAGTAGTATTAAGCCTATTTTCCCAATAAGCTTAAAAAAAAGCTTATTTTCCTAATCAATTAATTATTAATGTCTATATTTTTATTCATTTGTTTATTATAGGGAAAACCTATTAAAATTAACTAGGACTAGTTTTTAGATAGCATTACTTTTCAATGTTTTGTGAGTAGTAGTAGTAGTATATGTCACTGAACAGGAAAACGAAGAGAAATACTGGCTCCCCCCTCACCATAGTACAAATAAGATATGGAAAAGAAATTACCACTTAATAATAAAAAAAAAATTCTTGGAAATGGCTTAATATTAATAATCAAAATCATTAAAATTATTACTGTCTAAAATAATTTTAAGTAGGATAATTGAAAAGTATTTGAAGGTCCTAGTAGATTCATCTAAGAATTTATATTTCCATGAACTTCAGAAAGTGATTATTTTAGAAGTATATATATTTTATAGTTTATCTAGTATGAATATATCCTTTATTATATAAGCCTAGTTAAATTAATGGCTTTGTTATTAGTTATTATAATAAAAGATGTTTTTCAGTATAAATTATTTTCATATTTAGAGCTTTAATCATAAAGCTACTTGCTCTTTTTGTTACATGAAAGGACAAATTAATAGCATCACTCTCTTTTCCCTATCATGGTTATATTTAAATGTACTTTTTTCTCATAACAGTAGCTATGAAGAATCTAGAAACATTCTTATATAAAGCACCTTTTCAAGACAAATGTTGATTTGCAGATGATAGGTAATACTTTATTAACATTTGTCTTCATTTACCTGCTGGGTAGAAGGTGCACAATGTTTTTTTTCTCCCTTTCCTCTACTTTTCCTTTTGTAATACAAAAGTATTTTGAAGTAAAAGCACTGTAGGATATTTGCTAAATGACTTTAAAACTGTTTCAGAGAGAAGTAATTGCCATTAGGCACTTGTTTTCTATTGCTATGTGAAATTCTACCAATCTAGGTTAGAATATGTCATATACATAGTTTTATAACTAGAAGTTTTAAATCTTAGCCAAGTTTTCTTTTTACTGTTTTTTGTTTTACAAAATTTAAAAGAAGTAAAAAAAAATTTGACACGATTGTAAACTTGTCAGCCACGTTCCTCACATCTTGTTCTGAAGTGAGGAAGCAGAATTGAGGTTTCGTAGATGTCTCATTGCACGTACTGCAATAAACAGCTATAGAATTATATCATGAAATCAGCTATTCTCACGTGCAATGTGATCACGTTGTTACTATGGTAACATTTCCATTTGTGAATTTTTGTGTAGTTAAAATTTGTAGTCATCACATCATATTACCATTGGCTTTTGATTTTTCATCTAAATAAATCACTGTGCTACCTGCATACTATTAAGTGGCACCAGACATAGCACTTAACTACCACCCATACACCGTAGGCTAGAGAATCAAAAATAGGAAAATGAAAAAAATGGGAACATTTTGCTAATTGCTGGTAAAATTTTAAATGTTTCTTAAGAGAAGTAAGAGCATTGCCAGTTATTCTCCAATGCTTTACATTTTGTAAGTATATGATTATAAAATTTGTTAGGTACGGTAGCAGTAGGAGGTAAGGAGGGCTTTAATTTGTCAGCTAAATGGGTGCCAAATAACCAAAACAGAAGTAATGACCCTTCTGAGACTGAGAAGATTCATTTTGAAAACAGTCCCTTTTCATTTTAACCTTATTAACTGTTTGAAATTTGTACTATTTTCAGGTATTTAAAAGTTGTCCTGTTTATTTCACATCAGATTATAAAACCAGACTCTTAATATTTTAGCTTAACTTGGATTAAAATAGCCTATAATGTTCTCTTGTATCAATTTCTGTATTCTAGTAAAGATTCCTACTGTTTTTGTTTTGTTTTGCTTCCTAAAGCCCCCTGCTGCTGTTGATTACACCTAGATCTGCTACTGATTGGAACTGTTAAAAGGCAAAGATAGTGTGGCTGGTTGCAGAATCATTTAATTGTAGGACTAATGAAAGATGTTCTCTCTGGGACCCAACCGAAATTGTTGCACTTAAATATTATGTATAAAGTAACCAAGAAAAATTCTTTTCCACTTTAATAATATTTGAAGATAGGAAATTTATTTACTTGTAATGTAATCGAGGAATATCAGTAGCCTTTTTGGATTTCTAAACTGTCTAAACCCTGTTGAGAAGAAAGAGAAAGAGAGGAGAAATCCTAGAGAAAATTTAGTACTATTACTGGTCCCTAGCATTTGAGTGCTTTTTTTCTTTAATAAAGATAAAACAAATGGATAACTGTATATATAAAATTAATTTGGTAGTTGAGAAATTTGATAGTAAGATGGTAAGGAATTCAAAATTAAATTTTCATTTGTAACTGAGGCCATGTTTGTAAGCCTAATATGTGCAATATAAAATGAAGTGAGGTACAATATAAGCTCCCCATCAGTAGTTTACCTACAATTTTGGAATCTTTAGATAGAATTTTCATGATAGGATTTCTGTGTTAGGCATGGATGTTCTGTGAGGCATCCACCGATCAAGAACAACTATCAATCTGTACCCTCACTACTTTAAGATTTGAGATTATTCTTCCTTTGCTAGACTTGGTGAGGAATTATTTAAGGGGATATGGTTATGCCCGTGTATGTTTAATGCTAGTTTATGATATTGCTACATTCTGTTCATTAGAAATAATTACTAATTCTTTTAAAGGAGTTTCAATTTGCTAGGTGCAAACATATCTGTGGTTTAAGTAATTTGTTTGAAGTTATGTGTGTATGTATATACACACACACACACACGCAGACACCTTAAATTGGGAAAAAGCTTTTGTTTTTACAAAGGTGTTTATTGGCACATTTTGATCAAGGAAATTACATAAATGGTGCTGCCAGGAATGGTGCTGCCAGCAGTATGCATGATAGTTTTAAGAGAGAAATAGACCAGTTAGAAGGTTTATGCTAAGGACTAGGCAGCAAATCATGTGTAATGTAATTGGGATACTGGCAAAAGAAAGTGAAATTCAGTGATGATGTCTCTTACTTTTGTTGGTGACCCATTGAATCAAGTATCAATAAAGATTGAAAAATTCCAAAATATATTATTAATGGATAGCAAATATTTATGCTTTCTTAAGTAATAAACCATTGGACTGTAAGTTCCTTAAAGGCAAATATTACTCATTTTTGTTGTCTCAGGTCTCAATGCAATTTGTTGCTTATTATAGGCATTCAACCTTTAAAGTGAAAAAAATAAATCAGAAAACTCTTGTATTGGTTTGCTGAGACTGCTGTAACACAGTAACCACAAACTAGGTGGCTTTAAACAACAGAAATTTATCATCTCATAGTTTCGGAGACTAGAAGTCTGAGATCAGGGTGTCAGCAGGGTTGGTTCCTTCTGAAGTCTGTGAAGGAGACTGTCTTCCAGGCCCCTCTCCTTGGCTTGTAGATGGCTGCCTTCTCCTTGTGTCTTCTCATCATCTTCCCTCTGCACATGTCTAACTATCTGCATTTTATAAATAAAGAAGTCATGTTGGATTAGATCCCAGCCTAATGACATGATTTTTAATTTGGTTACCTCTGCAAAGGCCCTATCTCCAATAAGGTCACACTCTGAGGTAGTGGGATTTGGTACTTCAACATATGAATTTTATGGTTCTGTTTGAAGTTGGTGTAATTTATAGACCAATAGCTAATGACATATACAATGAATCAAAAAATAAATATGGTCATCCCACAGTTAATGTCAGTATAGGAACCCACAGCTATTTGTCCCTTTATAATTAATGAAATGAGGTATAATTTTCACCTCTGTTTATTTTACTATCTTTCAACTTACATCAGCAATGTGATAACTAATCATTGTTCTGGTTTCCATCTAGTGGTAGAAATAGGAGGTAGGAGGCTAACTTTGAAAAGTACAGTAGCACTAAATGCCTTATTTCCCCTCTTCCTTTATTTCACCATGTTTGAAATAATCTAAATAATCTTTCATTCCCACCATCCAGACTTCTTAGAAGTTTTAAGAAAACAAGCATTCTTGTCTAAATATTATTGATGATAATTACATTTTTAATGCTATAACTGGTGTATTTTTGTGTACGGTTTTGTATAGGTAGTCATTTATCTAGAGTAACTATTCCAAAAGAATGGTCCCTAGTCTAGCAGCTCAGCATTACCTGGGGAATTTTAAGAAAAGCAGCTTTTTAGGCCCCTTTTCAAGACCCATTGAATCAGAAATTCTTGGGATGGAGTTAAGGAATCTGTTTTACTAAGAATTTCAGGTGATTCTTATATATGCCAGTATTTGAAAACCACAAGACTGAATATAGGGACAATACCTAATTTTATTGTTTTAAATAATTACAGAAGTATAGAGTTGTATTTTTTCCTTTCTAATATTCTTTTGGTTATAATATTTGATTCTAAGACTTTGATTAGGAATGCCACCCCAAATTATTATATTATATTTATAATCATTAATCTGTTGTTCATTTATTGCATGTCTTTCTAGCAATATTTTATGCATGTAAAAGTAAATGCAACTATACATATTTCCCCCCCCCCCCCCGTCTATAGATAGTAATATAGGACCTTGCTGTCTTCACTTACTATTATATCCTATAGGTCTTTCTGTATTAATAAATGATTACTTTGTTTATCTTTTTTCTTTCTTTTCAATAACTATGTATTAATTCTACTGTATGTATATATAATAACTTAACAAGTTCCAAGTTGATGGAAATTAAGTTTCAGTGTTTCACTATTTTTAAAAAATTTACAAGGAATATTCTAGTATACATATATAATTTCACATATGTGCAAGTATATTGATAGTAAAAATTCCTAAGAATATAATTTTAAGGTCAAATAGTATATATAGGTATGAAGCTTGATATAAAAGTCCTCAATAAAATACTAGCAAACTAAATGTAGCTGTAAATTAATAGGATTTATAGACTCTGACCACATGGAATTTATTTTCGGAGTGCAAGGATGGTTCATCATACGAAGATCAATCTATATAATGCACCACATTAACAGAATGAAGGAAAACACCCACATGATCATCTTGATAGATGCAGAAAAAGCATTTGACAAAATTCAACAATCTTTCATGTTAAAAACTCTCAAACTAGGAATAGAAGGAAACTACTTCAGTGTGATAAAATCCATATAGTGTTTCTTCCTTCTCCATGGTTTTGTATTCTTCTGTTTCAGTTACCCTTTGTTAACCCTTGTATGAAAATATTATGTACAATAAGATCTTTTGAGAGTGTGAAAGACCACATTCACATAATTTTTACTATAGCATATTGCTATAATTGTTCTATTTTATTATTATTTATTGCTATTAATCTCTTTCTGTGCCTAATTTATAAATTAAACTTTATCATAGGTGTATATATATATATATATATATATGAAAAAACATAATACATATAAAGTTCAGTACTTTCCACTATTTCAGGCATCCTTTGGGAGTCTTGGAAATGTATTCCCTGTATATGAGGGGATACTACTATATATGGAAAATTCACAATGAACATCATACTTAATGGTGAAAGACTGAAAACTTTTACTCTAAGACAAGGAATACAACTTTACTCCTTACTCTAAGACAAGGAGTACAGCCTTACAACTATGCAAGGCTGTCAACTTTTGTCACTTCTATTCAAGATAATACTGGATACCATACTAATTAGGCAAGAATAGTAAAAGGCATCCAAACAGGAAAGGAGAAGTAAATTATCTCTGTTTGTAGATGATACATGATCTTAAATGTAGATAACCCTAAAGTTTTGCCCCAAATCTGTTAGATCTAATAAATGAATTCAACAAAGTAGCAGAATATAGTGTCAGCACACAAAAAGTAGCTACATTTCTATACACTAACAATAAACAGTCTGAAAAGAAATTACAAAAACAATTCTACTTATAATAGCATCTAAAAGATTAAGAGAGTTGGGAATTAACCAAGATTGTAAAAGACTTGTACAATTAAAACTAAAAAAAATTGCTGAAAGAAATTAAAGAAGACATAAGTAAATGGAAACATATCCCATGTTCATGGATAGGAAGTTTTAATATTGTTAAGATGTCAATACTACCCAAAGCAATCTACCAATTGAACACAATCCCTATAAAAATGCCAATGACATTTTTTGCAGAAATAGAAAAGCCTATTCTAAAATTCATATGGAATCTCAAGGGACACTGAATAGCCAATACAATTTTGAAAAAGAATAAAGCTAGAAGGTTCACACTTTATGGTTTCAAAATTTACTACACAGCTAGAGTAATCAAAAGAGTATTATACTCTTTTGAGTATTATAGCGCAAGGACAGACACATAGACCAATGAGAATAGAGAGCTCAGCAATAAACCCTGACATACATGGTCAGATGATTTTTGACAAGGGTGCCAGGACTATTCAATGGGGAAAGAATAGTCTTGTCAACAAATGGTACTGGGAAAACTAGATAACCACATGCAAAATAGTGAAGTTGAACCCTTATCTAATACCATATGCAAAAATACCTCAAAATGGATGAAAGACCTAAATGTAAGACCTAAAACTATAACACTCTTAAAAGAAAACATAGGGCAAAAGCTTCATGACAGTGATTTATTTTATGGTGATTTCTTAGGTATGATACCAAAGATAGGCAACAACAACAAAAAATACAAATTGGACTGAACAAAAATTTAAAAATTTTGTGCATCCAGAGATACCAGTAATACAATAAAAAAATAATTCACAGAATGGAGAAAATATTTCAAATCATGTATCTGACAAAGGATATATAGAGAATATATAGAGGACTCCTAAAGCTCAACAATTTAAAAACAAACAGCCCAATTTGAAAATGGGGAAAGGACTTGAATAGATATTTCTCCAAAGAATATATACAAATGGCAATATGCACATGAAAAGATGCTTAGCATCACTAATCATTAGAGAAATGCAAATCAAAACTACAATTAGATGCCATCTCAAAATGAGACAATAACAAGTGTTGGCAATTATGTGAAACAATTGGAACCCTTGTGCACTGTTGGTGGAATGTAAAATGTTGCAGCCGCAGTGGGAGGAAGTATGGTGGTTCCTTACAAAAATTATAAGTAGAATGCCTATATGATGCAGTGATTCCTCTTCTGGATATATATCCAAAAGAATTGAAAACAAGGTCTTGAAGAGATAATCTGTACACCCATGTTCATAGCAGCATTATTTACAATAGCTACAGCATGGAAGCAACCCATATCCATTAGTAGATGAATGGATAAGCAAAATGTGGTATATACATGTAAAGGAATATTACTCAGCCTTAAAAAGGTAGGAAATTTTGACACGGTATAACATGGGTAAACCTGATGACATTCTGCTATTGAAATAAGCCAATCACAAAAAGACAAATATTGTATGATTCCATTTATCATATAGTATTAGAGTAGTTAAAATCATAAAGACAAAAAGTAAATTGGTTATTGCCAGGGGGTGGGGGGAGAGAGAACAGGAAATTATTGTTTAATGGACACAGAGTTTCACTTTTACACAATGATAAGAGTTATGGAGATGGATGGTGCTAATGGTTGTACAATATTATGAATGTACTAATATTTAGTAACACTGAACTTTACACTTAAATGGATAAGATGGTACTTTTTTTGCTGTATATATTTTACCACAATAAAATTTTTAAAAATATATGTACTCCTAATTTTGATGACTATTTCCAAATCATGCTCTGTGTAGATTATACTAATTTACAACTTCTTTAACAGATAGAAGTTAATTTTGCAAAATATGTGCTTTTTTGAAGATGCAGCAGTGTTATATAACAGCATTATATTTTTGAAGGAAACAGATCTGTGTTAAGCTAAAAAAAACACAAAAATTTAACTAGTGTCTTTCAGCAATATATAAAGACTACTTCAGAATTTCTTATATTCGAGTTATCTGTTTTAGAAACTTCTCAAAGCATACATTGAAGATAGAATTGAAGATTGTCTCTACTAATCTGAAATAAATCTACATTTAGTGATTCATTAAAAGGTAATTTTTGCATATGTGAAAAATCATACCTGAGATAATTTTGGTTTACTATCAGTGGGTACTTGTATTAATATAATATTTAAATGTGGGTATTATTGAGATATAATGCAGTTGTTTAAAAATTTATGATTTTTTTTGTAAGCACCACAATGTTTAAATTTTTTTTTTTTAGGTTTTTCATTTACACAGTGTCATAGGTTTATTTTGTGTTAATCACTTAAAAATTTAAAATGAAGCAGTAGTGAGACATAGAACATTGGTTTTTTTGTATGTGTTTTTAAAAACATTTTATCTTCTTCCTACCCACCCCCCAACTTTTTTTTTTACACTCTGTTAACTTAAAACTACTAAACAGATTTTTATTTTAATCTTTGGAACAAAAAATGTTCTCTTGGGCTGATACCAGTACTTTGTATGCCAAGTTACAGACCGGAGTCTATTTTTATAGGCCAAGATAGAAACCTCTGAAAACCAGAGTTTATAATGGAAACATTGACAGGCCCTTAACTATCACAGCACACATGGCACTGCTGAAATCATAAGGTACAAGGCACAAGATTTCACATGCAAGGGAATGTTGAATTTTTCAGCAATTGTATTGTCAAATGCCTTTCAACTAGGATTTAATAAGTATCAAGCTGTGTTTGAGCCATAAAAGCACATTAGGTGGGCCTGATTCCTGCCCTCTGCATGCTTGTATCCAAGCACACTGACACTGGGAAACACTTGAATAAACCTTTTGGGAGATGGCCTTGTGAATGGTTTTGATTGGAGTGAAATATGTGAACTTCTATCTCTGTACATTTGATTTCTGATACAAGCCTGAAAATACTGCATGTTTTTGCATGTAGGTCACTACATACATGTACTGGGTATGATTACAAAGCAGGTAAACTAATCAGTTACATCTCTATTTTAATAATATCATTGAAGAAAGTTTATATTGTTACACTATCAAGGAAGTTTGATATTGAATAGTTAGGTTTATTGAAAACTTATTTTAATTCCTCTTTGAGGGATCCCATCTAGTTGTAAAATAGAAATAGCCTTCTTCAGATATTACCTGTGATTACTCAGCTTTACTTGATTAACAAAAAAATCAGTAAAACAACCACCCTGGGTCTTTAAATTGCTATGCTTTGTTTTAGTTATATTTTAATTTAAATGGGACTGCTCCCCTTACCATTAATTAATGAATCCCATGAGTTGACACTGAAAGAATGACCCTAGGATATATGCATTCCTTTAAAGGGAAACAGTAACTTAGATCTTGTCTAATGCCTGTGTGGGAAAATGGCTAGAATGGTTTGAGATATATGGTTAATTTGAATGTTGATGAGGGTTGAATTCTTGCACTTGTAACACCAACATTGTCTATTCTCTTTCTGCCTTTTCTTTATCTTGTTAAATGCTGGAGAGAAGTAGAGGTGTTATGTCAGATATGCTATCTCAGAAGCATTGTGAAGTGTTAGATAAAACCAGTATCTTGTGGGAAGATAATGAAGTGATAGTTTGTTGCTACAGATTGTGCAAGTACTGCCAAGTGGAATAGGTAAAAAGATGTTAATTTGAATCTGATTCAGATTTTCTGTTCTAGTTTAAATTTTCCTTATTCATTGATTTATATACATATACATTTAGTATGATTAGGTACCAGCCATGATTGCTAACCTGAGAAGTATCTTTTTATGTAATCTGACTGGTTTTCCATTAATGAAGAGAATATGAACATTTTTTGAGTAGTTTAAGATATTTGGATCTGTGATTAAATTTCTCCCCTATAGTGCATTAGAAACAATGCTTTTGCATCCTGAAAGATGAGGAATTTCTTTTTTTTTTTTTTTTTTTTTGAGACAGAGTCTTGCTTTGTTGCCCAGGCTAGAGTAAGTGCCATGGCATCAGCCTAGCTCACAGCAACCTCAAACTCCTGGGCTCAAGCAATCCTGCTGCCTCAGCCTCCCAGGTAGCTGAGACTATAGGCATATGCCACTATGCCCGCCTAATTTTTCCTATATATATTAGTTGGCCAATTAATTTCTTTCTATTTATAGTAGAGACAGGGTCTAGCTCTTGCTCAGGCTGGTTTCGAATTCCTGACCATAGGATTACAGCCATGAGCCACTGCGCCCGGCCGATGAGAAATTTCTAAATGTAAAGTAACTAATTCTGTATTAATTGTATTAATTCCAGAATAGAGGTCCACATTTCTATTAAAATGGGTGATTCTTTTGCTTTCATGATCTGTTTCTTTAGGGAAGAAAAACCGTATACTGACTCTTCTATCTCCTTCCCCTTGCCATTACTATTATAAGCACCACAAGTTCCAGGGAATACTGTGTTGATCTTGGTTATATAAGTTGACAATCACCTAATATTTTAGAAGGGCTGTTTTTTGAAGGTTCAACATAAAATGAAATACTGAAATGAAGGGGTAAGGGTGTGTATGAGTGATATATGTGTCTGTGTACATGTGTAAGAGACAGAGAATGTGACAGAGAGAAACATGGACACTGACTTCCTTGGATTATAGATTTGTCTGCTTTATAAAGTATTTCAGAAACAAAACTAGAATAATATAAGCATAATACTAAAACCAAAATCCAGAAGAGTTGTTAAAGCTGACTAAAGGTTATCTTTTGTAATTTACATTTATAACTGAGAGAGCTGATAAACACTAAAGGCCTATTGACATATCAAACAATTTACAAAATATCTGGCATACTGACTCTATCAATATATTTATATAATCTAGTCTTATCACCAGTAATTTCTTACTAAAGTAGTTTTTAGGAAAGTGACATTTTTAATTAATGAAAGAAGAGACTTAGAGTTTGCTTTGCCTTTGTTCTTTACAAAGTAGTAATTGAGTTGGCGCTAAGGTTTTCTTTCCCCTGTCCATTCACATGTTCATCTTTTCCTTCTATTCTCCTTTATTTGAAGTTGATATACCAGACACTGGGGTAGAAGCTTCTGAACTTCAATAATTGTTAGTTACTCAGGAAACAACTCAAGGTTTTGAATTTAATTAATGAAATTGATACTTTTTGAGTTTCAAGCTCGAATATTTTTACTTTCTTTATATATTGACATTAACAGGTCAAATCAGCTAGCACTCTGTCTTAAATATTTTATCTTTTAATTGTAGGGAAAATAGATTTAAGGATTATTGGATTATAGAAAAGGAATTTACTTCTGAATTTAAAAAAATGTATTTGAGAATGTTGATGTACTTAGGTAAGCAATTGGAAGAAATTTTTGTCCACTTAGTTTTCAAGAAAATAAAAGTATTCCACACAAAAGGTCAGCTAATGTATCATATTTTATGCCTAACCTTGAAATACACAGGAGTGCCTTGTGAAGTGAGAGAATGAAGAGGCTGTGAGAAGAAGGGTTAATTTTTCCCATGCTTACTCTTTTTAAAATATGGTATTTCCCTTTTTTTTTTTTTTTTTTTTTTTTTTTGAGACAGAGTCTCACTTTGTTGTCCAGGCTAGAGCAAGTGCCATGGCATCAGCCTAGCTCACAGCAACCTCAAACTCCTGGGCTCAAGCAATCCTGCTGCCTCAGCCTCCTGAGTACCTGGGACTACAGGCATGCACCACAATGCCCGGCTAATTTTTCCTATATTAGTTGGCCAGTTAATTTCTTTCTATTTATAGTAGAGATGGGGTCTAGCTCTTGCTCAGGCTGGTTTTAAACTCCTGAACTTGAGCAATCCAGCCTTGGCCTCCCAGAGTGCTAGGATTATAACCGTGAGCCACCATGCCCGGCCTATATTTCCTTTCTTGTCACTTAAATCTAAATTGTGGTCACTTCCTCTAAACAGAGAGACATCGCCTCTAGTTACTTTTCCTTTGCTAATGAATTTAGTTGTAACCCTCCCACTCCCACTGGTATTTTGAATCTAAGTACATCCCTGTACACTATTCCTATCAAATTATGCTTTTTTAGGTTGGATCAATTTTTCCCTAATTTTAAAGCAAACCAAAGTCATTAAAAATGCATAGTTAACCCTTCATCTCTTCCATCGTGATTTAGGAGATTTCACTGCAGCATCCTGACCTACTGAATCTAATTCTCCTTTAGTGTGCCAGCACTATATGAGGCATATTCTTTGCCCTCATGAATTCAGGGGTGGCAGTAAAGCTTTAAAATACATATGTATCAATGTATTTATGTATATTCATAAAACCTCCCCAACCCTTTTCCCCTTCACCCCCAGCTTCCTCTGACATACACGATTGTGATAAGTACAATGATGGAAAGATAGAGCCTGCCAGAAGTCATATAAGGGAAAGAACTAATCTAGGGGAGAAGGGAAGTGTCAAGGAAGACCTCACAAAATGAAGTGAAATTTATATTTTGTTCTTCAGGCATAATAGGACAGAAAGTTACAGGCTGAGGGAAAAGCATGTGTAAAGGTCCTGAGGCTGGAATGAACTTCTCTGTTGTAGAATTTATAGAGAATGTGGCTGAAGCCCAGAGAGCTCAGGGACAGTTGTGAGAAAAGCCAGACAAGTGGTCACAGGCCATACAGGGCCTTGTAGAGTCTATGAGAAATTTCAACCCTTGAGTGATAACTCACTGATGGGTTTTCAACAGGGAGAGTGATACGATCAGATTTATTGTTTTAAAGATTAATCTAACTGCAGTGATCTTTATTGAGGTGATTCAGGGAGCAAGAGGGTGATGCTGGGCTTCAAGAGGCTTCAAGAGTGACCCAGATGATGGTAGCTTAAATTAGGGAGGTCCAAGAAGGACAGAAGAATATGAATGGAAAGCCCAGTATATGTAAGAGTTGGAAGCTAAAAGGCATAGAGACTGATGATGTGAACAACTTTTTTTGTTTTTTAATGTTTTGAAATACTACTTTCTTGCATGAAATTTAATGCATTATCAAATATTTGTTTTCACTTATTTTGTTATCATCATAAGGGACCAAGTAACTACCTGGCTTTTCCAATAAAATTTTTACAGTGCTTAATTGTATCTTTTTCTGGTACTTATTGATGTATATATTAAGAGGGCAGGGCATATCTTTTTTTCTGCTTATTCCTGTAAATAGATTGGCCTAAAAAGCTAGAAGAGGTGGGTGAAGGAGGAGTAAAACAGAAAGTATTGTGTAATTTTGTGTAAGGGGTTGTCTTAGTCTGTTCGTGCTGGTATAACAAAATACTACACCCTGGGTAATTTGTAAAGAACAGAAATTTATTTCTGACAGTTCTGGAGGTTGGGATGTCCAAGATCAAGGTGCCAGCAGATTCAGTGTTGGGGGAGGGCTTGGTCTCTGCTTCCAAGATGGCACCTTATTGCTCCTCTGAAGGAGGCAAATGCTGTGTCCTCACATGGTGGAAGGGATGGAAAGGCAAAAAGGGCTTAGCTAGTTCCCTTTAGCCCTTTTGTGAGGCGTTAACCTTACCCATGAAGGTGCTATCCTTATGGGCTAAATCATCTCCTAAAGGCCCCACTGCTTGATCATTGGGGATTACATTTCAACATTAAGTTTGAACAGGATACAAACATTCAAACCATAGTAGGAGTACAAACAGAACCATACATGTATAAACAAAAAGCAGATTTTAAAGTTTTGGCATGCAAATATAAAATCAAATTACATTTAGTATTTCATTTTATTGTCTTATGATTCTCTAATTTTGTTTGTGTTTATTTATTTTGGATAGGTGTCTTTATTTCTCTGAAAATATTGGAAGCACCTGGAGGACTGTCATCAGGCTAAATGCCCTTTGGTGTGACTTGCTTCACCTTCTTTTACAATACTTTTTTGATTTCTTTTTTACTGAACTTGTTTTAGGTTCCTGTGTTGACTGCTTTTTATCTTCTTCCTTCTCATATACCACTGTCTTGATATTATCTTGAGAACTGGTATTTACTTTTGTTCTTAACCTTTCAGAGGAAGGGCTCTTTTCTGAGCAGACAGGCAGGTACTTAGTGCTTTTCTTCAGTTGAGAGATTTGTGATCTTTCTAAAGAGTAGATTATATCATGTCATATCCTTGCCCAAACGCCCCCCAATGACTTTTCATGCCACTCAGTATAAACAGTCCTTGTATGGCTTAAAAGAACACAAGTGACTCAGTCTCTCCTGTTTTTCTGAGTGTCTCCAGAACTCTAAGCTATTTCCTACTTTATCATCTGTGCATTTGCTATTCCCAACATGCTCTGCCTCCATGTTATCATGTGGCTTGTTCCCTCACTATATTCAAATATCACCACCTCAGAGGGGGCTTCCAAGACTACTCTTTCTCAGATAAGCTTCCAGCTCCCAAATGAACTCTCAGTTGTGCTCCTATTTGTCCCCTAGGCCTCTTTACTTTTTCTCCATAACATAAGTCATTACTTGACATGTGAACTATTTTTCATCCTGTTTAATTATTTGTCTTTCCCTAGAATTTTCTGAAGAAAGAGACTTTGACTATCTTATTATAAATGCTTATTTTCTACACAAGTTTTTGGCCCATGAGAGGATTCAGTATTTATTAAGTTGATTTTTGTGCAGAGTTGGCTTTCTCCAATTTCTGCTTACTACCACCTTCTTTCCTTCCTCAATAGACATGTTGAGAAAACAGTCTCTCCCTCTTCCTCTCTACCTCCTCATCCCTATTCTCTTCCAGGTCATCCCCTGTCCCCGTCTTCCTTCTCCTTTCTCTCCCTTATTGGTTCTGTTTCTTTGGACAAGCCTGACCAATACAACACATGAAAATATTTTTAACCAAAGAGTAGTCAAAGAGATGGTAATTAAAACCATAATAAAATACCATTTCATACTATTCAGATTGGGAAACATTAAAATAGCTTCTAATGCTAAGCTAGAAGGAATATGGAGAAGTAGGGATTCTCCGATCCTACCATGTGAATTGGTGCAGTCACTTTGGACAGCAGTTTGGTAATATGCCACGTAATTTTCTGTCAGCAACAGGCTGTATATATGATAGTGGTCCCATAAGATTATAATGGAGCTGAAAAATTCCTCTTGCGTAGTGATGTTGTAACCATACTTTTCTGTAAACATGATTCTCAGTTTTCCTGCATGGACACCTAAATGGTTTTGATGTTAGAAAACATATGGAAAAAAGTTAAAAGGCATACATATATCTCTTTTGGGAAAAGATGAAACCATTGTAATCAACATGGATATCAAAGATTCTGAGAGTGACCCCCAAATCAGATCACTATCCAATGAATTTCAAATTCATTATTTTAGAATATTTTAATATTTTAAATGACTGTCACTCTCCATTATTAATTATATAAAGTCTGTATGTATTTGTATGTCATCAAGTTTGGGAAATTGGAATTTTTCTTGTCTCTAAATAATGATGGTCTTTCATTATAATTGCAGCATTTGCACATTTATACTGAGGCTTCTTGGTTCTTGTATCCAAGTAAATAGAAGTTGCTCCTCCATGAGCCAATAAGCTAGTCATTTTCGAAACTAATAATTAAATTGGCAATTTTAATATGGAGTATGTCTTTATATTATACACTTTTAATTTTTTTTAAGATTTAAGCTCCCCTTCAGAGCTTAGATTCTACTGCAGTATTATGTACATTTATTAACATTAATATAAGAATGAAAATGTTACGAATTTGAATGAGAGTAGTCTCAACAAATTAAGAAAGTTCAATTTTCTTTGGATGTTTTTTTCCCCCTAAATGCACCTATGTTCTTTATGGGTAATGATAATGCATTTGACCTTTGAACAATGTGGGGATTAGGAGCACTGACCCCTGCACTGTTTAAAAGCCAAGTATAATTTTTGACTCCCCCAAAACTCTACTAATATCCTACTGTTCATAGGAAGCCTTACTGATAACATAAACAGTCAATTAACACACATTTTATATATGTACTATATACTGTATTCTTACAGTAAAGTAAGCTAGAGAAAAGAAAATGTTATTAAGAAAATTAAGATGAAGGGAAAATATATTTACTATTCATTAAATGGAAGTAGATCATTGTAAAGGTCTTCATCATTGCATTCACATTGAGTAGGCTGAGGAGAAAGAGGAGGGCTTGGTCTTGCTGTCTCGGGTGGCAGAGGCAGAAGAAAAGCTACTATAGGTGGACCTGTGCGGTTCAAACCCATGTTGTTCAAGGGTCAACTGTACTTTTTTTCTTTCTTTTTTTTTTTTAAGAAACAGGATCACACTTTGTCACCCAGGCTGGAGTGCAGTGGTGCTATCATAGCTTACTGTAACCTTCAACTCCTGGGCTCAAGTGATCCTCCTGCTGCAGCCTCCAAGTAGCTGGGACTATGAACACGTGCCACCATGCCCAGCTAACTTATTATTTTTCTTGTAGAGATGGTATCTCACTGTGTTTCCCAAACTGGTCTTGAACTGTACTCTCAATACTGTGTAAGATACTCTTAATTCTCTCTCTACTTAACAGCGTCCTCAGTGACTCTTGTTATTTTTGCCAGTATGTTTCATTTTTCTGCCACTTGTTTCCACGAAGAAGTTTTGTTTGTTCATTTGTCTGTTAACATTTCTTTGCAGCTCATTTTCTCAGGGTAATTGAAAAACAAGTTTCTGTGGGGCTGGATCAATGCATTGGAGTAGCACATTTTAGTTTTTTCCAGTAGCCATCAGCAGATAGCAGCTTTGGAAAAAACATATCTTTCCTGCCTCTGTGTGAGTTTTTTTGAGATCTTGCCCTTTGAGAATTTTGATCTCATTTAATCCTAGAGCTCCTACAGTGGTCACACCATCTGTATTCTCACGGATACTCGCTTTCATCTGTTCATTGGTAAGGTTGTCAGATAAAATATAGACACCTGGTTAAATTTGATTTTCAGGTTATCAATGAGTACTTTATAGTATGTGTTAAATATTGCATTTCTTGTTTTTCTGAAATTCAGATTTAACTGGACATCTTGTATTTTATTTCATTTTATTTCACTTCACTTCATTTTTAAATTTATTTTTTTTCTAGGCTTAATAACCCATTTTCTGGATTTTTTTCTTCACTGAACTTTGAGCCTTTTGAGAGAAGGGCACTGATTGTACCCTAATTCATCTATACCTTGTTTTCTTATTCCTATGGTAGTCAGGTGACTTTTTATTGACTGAAAATATAAGCTATCTAATCAGCTATAATGTTTCTTTATCTGAGTATTTATAAAGAACCTTTGCTCTACTGAGTTTGCCCTTTTCTGTGAATTAAATTCACTGAAGAAAAATCATGTTTCAATGAATAGTTTCAGATCTCAACCTTAATTAAAAAAAATTTTCATCTTCCCTTCTCTTCCTTTCTATTCATCATCTCTCTTCCTCGTATCTTTCCACTTCTTACTATAATTAGCTAGCATTAACAGCAAATGTTTGCTTTAGTTAAATTATTCAGAACATTTATTTTACTTGTCAAAGGTTAGATCAGGTTGTTGTTTGAACTGGTAATTAAATGCAGGCTAATGTGCTCTCGTATTTATATGCACTATAAGCCTGTTTCCTCATCATTCTGTATAATTTTATAATGTTCAAGGCTGACATTTCAAAAAAGATTTTGGTTTTGTGGGGAAAAAACACACATTTTGAGCAATCTAGTTTGTTATATAATGTGAGAATGTCCAAAGTTGTGGTTGAAAGTAAATTCTGCATTCAGCGTAATTGTAACATGCAGTATTGTGGCAGTAATTTCCACCAAGTAGTATATAAAGTTAAGCACAGTGCCTATTGAATTTGCATTTGATATAAGAATAAATGCTATAGTATTTGGCCCCAGTAGGTGCTCAGTATATATTTGTTAAATTAGTGTTTTAGGTCATATGGATGGTATGGTTTTTAAAAACAGTATGATAGATAACTGAAATCTTACATTTCAAACATTGTTATGTATATTCCCATGCAGACTACAAGGCTTTTAAAAATCATTTCAGTTTGTATGCTCTGTGTAGAATAAATATAGTTCAATCAGTCCCCATATCTGGGACTTATACTGGAGTGTGTCTTTTCATTTTTGTTGATTCATTGAATAAATGATTTTTACAAGTTCTTATGTGCTTGTAAATTGGAATATAAATGAATAAAATACATCCTCTGTCTTTTGAAAGAGTGTAAGTTAGTGGGAAACCAACTGTAATACTAAAGAATGGTTAGTGTTAGGGTAGAGTTATATAAAAGTAAGTGGGCATCTGAATCAAATTAGGAGAAGGAATGTTGGGGAAATGTGACTTTAGAGCTGAGTATTCAGGGCAAGTAGCAGCTGGTGAGGCAAAGAAGGTGAGAAAAGTAGTACCTGTGAGAGGAGGGACACGTATGGAAGTGCTGAAGTGTGTAGTTTGGTATAGGTGAAGAAAGATAAAATGTGGAGAAGCAGCAGGAGACAGAGGTTCCTTTCTCTTTACTTGAAAGTATTCAGTTTCCATTGCTCTTACAAAAAAAGCTTAGAATCTTGAGTATGGTCTATAAGCCATACCTTGTATATCCTTTCTAATTCTTGAGCCTGCATATCAACCAAGATGAGCCTGACTTCATACCCACTTCGAATGGAATACACATGCATTTTTAGTTCCTTGAGCCCTTGCACGTGATGCTTTCTCTGCCAAGAATGCCCTCTCTCCCCTTTTAGTCTATCCCTATTCTCTATTTGTAATCTGTTCTACCTTTTATTTAGCTGACATCAGTATAACCTTAAAACAATGGAGCTAGTCATACATCTAATGTCTTATGAAGAATTTTTTATGTTTATTAATATTGTTCAGAAAGCTACAACAACAAACATTGTATAGTGCACTACAGCTTTTGATATATATCCCCACACGTGATTTATTTAATCCTTATGTCAGTCATGAGATAGGTATTATATGAAATTAAAAAATATATATAATTTATCTTTCCTTACAAAATACCATTTTGGTCTAGAATTTAATTTCTTCTGAAGAGAAAATAGACAATTGAAGTAAAACTAAAAACATCTTTCAAAACAAGAAAAGAGAAGTAGAGTTGGTTATATAACATGCCTTGTTTGTGTCTGTATGTGTGTATTTTTAATAAAATTGACTTAAAAGATTAGCCACAAGATATTGTCTACTTACATCAAATATAAACCAGATGTCATTCTGAAATACTTTCAAACTCTACTTTTATCATTGAAAAACTTTTTTTATATACATAAGGATAATTGGAAATTCCAGTGGTTAACTTTTATCATGAACTTTATTAATTCGATTAATCATAATCATTGCTTTATGACATACTCTATTCACTAGTCTGTATATGGTTCTTTTATGATGTATTTATGGATGGTTACCTTTGTAAAGCTGTCATATTATACAAGGGCTGTCCGGAAAGTATCCAGCCATCTAACCATTCTCATTATGTGATGTTTACTAGGCTCTCAGAAATTCCTTGAAATTTAGACTTTTAAAGATGAAACACAAGGGCTTAAGACAGTTCTCACCTACTGTACTAGTATATTTACAAGCTAACATTGTTCCAGCCCCAAACAATAAGTGGGTTCTTTTCCTATAAGTGAATGGTCTTAACTCACAGAGCACAGATCACAGGTTGTGTAAAATGCACACAAGATTTCATGCCTTTGGTCTTCCCTGATTTCAGCAGGAAAGAGGAGGGTTTGCCAAAGGGCAGGGTTGAAAACAACAATTTCCTATGTTAGTCAGGGTGGGATGAGTGTAGATGGTAGAAGGAGGTGGTGTGGAAGTGGTCTGAGACCCATTGGTCCACAGAGAACTTGGGCCTTCCTCTCCCATCCTCTGGTTCTGAGCATGTCCTGGAGCAGCAGCACAGGCCAAGTGTCTGTTCAGTTGCTCTAAACTCTCCCTAGAGGAGGAGGTCTGGTGATAACTTACCTGGAGGGACTGGTCTTTGCTTCTTTAACATAATTATTTTATAATCTTAATTACTTAGTCTCTAGTCTATTTTATGGGATCTGTCTTCTCAAATATCCTTGATTCTAATCTCTTTAACATTTATTTTATGCAAATATATACCCCTAACATGCACCTAAGAAGTCTTTAAAACTGATTTAAATTAATAGCTAACTTGGATTCAATTAGATTTCTTTTCATTGTACTTTATTATGATCTTTCAAACTGTATCAGGAATGCCATAATAAAAAAGAAGGGTACTTCCCAGGTGTGGGAGATCCAATAGTGAATAAATCAGGCAAAGCCTTTGTATTCATAGAACTTAATAATAGGAAGGTGATGTGTAGCAAATGAAATACAAATCAGTTTGTAATATGTTAGGTAGTGATAAATAATACAAGAAAAGTAAAGCCAGGTAAGGGATAAAGAGTGAGGTAAGGGTATATGCTGTATCTGGTAGTTGTGGTCCATGGGTGATCTCAAAAATAAGGTGACTTTTGAGCCAGGCCCTGAAAGCAGAGGGGAAGAGAGCCATGTGGATATGTGAGACTGCTTTTCCAACAGAGTAAAGTACAGAGGCTCTGTGTATGGCAAGAAGCTGCTTTAGTACATTTGAGGAAATATAAGGAGGCCATTAAAGCTAGAGAGGGCTTGAATGGGAAGGTGTGGAGTTATAGAATAAAAGATAAAAGCAATAGCTGGGAGCAAGATCTTACAGGATTTTGCAAAGATTTTCTGTTTTATTCTGAGTGAGATGAGAAGTCATTAGAAAGTTTTGAGCAGAAGAGAGACACAAGCTGGGTTAAATTTTAAATTGATCACTCAGGCTGCTGTGAGCAGATGAACTATAGATGGCAAGATTGAGAACAGGAAAACTTACTGGAGGCAATTAAATAGTCAATGCCAGGAATGGCAGTGACCTGGATCAGAGTGGTTGTGGTACAGAATGATCTGATTCTGGATTTCATTTTGAAGGTAGAACTGACAAGATTTGCCAATGGATTAGATAAGCTCCAGGAAAAGTTTTCTGTGCTAACCTGAATTTGAGCAGATATCTGAATATTAAGGACAGAATGTTCCCAGGAGAGGAAATGGGAATGTTCAAAAACCTAAAGAGACAATGAGCTGTATTTTTGTTTAAGGAATAGAAAGAAGGCTTGTGTGGCCAGAGCCACATGCTGGGGAAGGAGGGAGAATGGAGTCAGAGGCAAGGGCCTGAATTTAGGGCCTCTAAAGAGTTTGAATTTTATGCTATGTTGGGAAACCACATACAGTGGGGAAAAAATCACATTAGATACTATGTGGTAATAGATTGCAGGAGGTGACTTCAATCAGAGGTAATAAAATCTCAACTGGTCTATATAGTTAAGTATTCTATTATTACATAGAGCAAGAAGGCCCGAGGTAGGGTGAATCTAGGGCTGGCTAATCCACAGCAATTAAGAGTGTACATTTTTGTAACTGAGAGAGCAAAACCTTCTCTAGAAGCACATCGAATGACTCATTCCAACCAATCTGGCAAAGGAAATAAAGGGACTATTATGATTGGCTTTGCAACAGTGAAGAAGAATGGAAGTAGGGAGACTAATTAGGAAGTCATTGCAAGAGTTCAGGTGAGAGGTGAAGACTAGGAATAGAATGTCAGGAGAAGTGATAGTCCAGAAAGGGAACAAAAATTTGAATTAAAGATTTTAACTTTGTACTGAAGTCTCCCATTACCTACTTGTTATGGACTCAATGTTTTCACACACCACCACCCCCAAATCATAAGCTGAAGCCCTAATCCCCAATGTGATGGTGTTTGGAGGTGGGACCTTTGGAAGGTAATTAGGTCGTGAGAGTGAAGCCCTCATGAAAGGATTGGTGCCCTTATAAGAAGGGACATGAGAGATGGTCCATATGAGGATACAGCAAGAAGATGGTCATCTGCAAACTAGGACCCAAATCAGCCATCTCTTTGATCTTGGATTTTCTGGCATTCAGTACTGTGAAAAATAAATATCTGTTCTAAAGCTACCCAGTCAATGGTGGGTTGCAACCTTAATTGACCAAGATAATACCTTTCCTCTGTAAGAAGAATTGATACAAATGTTCTTGACGTAAGGGGAAACTTAGTTTGCTGTTCTGATTACTAGCATTTATTACTTAATGCTGCCATGCAGGCTCAACTGGCTCAAGCCCTTTATTTTATAGTAGAGGTGGTAGGTAAGCACTTCACAGAAGGATGTTTAAGCTACTTAGCTTATCAATAGCATGAACCACATTTATAATTGTGATGAGTGTTATTGATGCATTCATCAATAGGTATTTATTTGTGTTAGGATAATGTCTGCATGTTATGGGAGTATAAAAGAATGAAAAACCACTTTCTCTACCCTTAAGGAATACATAACTTGCTTTTAAAAAAATGTATGATGAGCTAAATAAGCCAAGAACTATTTATGATAAGGATAACAGTTTATGTAAACAATAGAAGTGATATGTCCAGGAATGTTTGATACATTCAGTGAATGGCATTTGCTATAGTATCGTTTTCTAAACATTTGTTTTAGCCATTTATTACATACCATCTTAAGGATTTTAACTATGTCTACCACCTTATTATAATTTATTTAACATTTTTCCTTATATGCACTTTTCTTTCTTAAGTAAATTTATTTAAATAGGAAACTTTTTGACCACAGATTATGGGAAAAAAAATTAGCAGTTGCTTACAAATAAAGAGTAGCAATAAAAATAATAATAATTACAATGAAAAGTATGTTTCTACAACTTCAGTGGTACATTACAGGGGAGGAAATACTCCTGTGGAAGAGCAGCGAGAAATTACTTCTGGCACTGGTCCCTAAAGGGAAAGCTGAGTGTTGGAAATATGTATAGGATTTAGAAAAGTAAAGAGGAAAGACCTCCTCAGGGGAAAGAGAGGTCTGAATAAAATGGAAAGGAGGAAAGTGTAAATGTTTTTATGTAAGCTATTTTGGCTAGCGAGGACCAGGTGATACTTCTTAGCTGCTGGCCTTTGCTCAGTTTGATGTCACTTGGTACTGAAGTGACTGGTGTAATGTGAATTTAATAGCATTTGGGAATTTAAGTCATAAATAGTTTTGACTATTTGATAGTGATTCCAAAGGTCCAGTGTGACTTATTCATAAATTCTAATTTTGCTGAAGCATATATGAATTATGCCTGTATCCACAGCTTGTTATTTTCTTACCTTACTGGATATGCATTTATAGTACAAGATACAAATACCTTGTAATTAATAAGAGCCTATTAAACTCAATATTACAGATTTTGAAAGAGATTGAATTAGAGAAAAGTAAACTAGAATGCTGTGACATTACACCATAGTTAACATAACAGGAAACATAACAGGAAACATAGTTAACATAAAGGAAACTGTCCTGTAACTCCTGGCTTAATTTTTGTTAGGCCATTTAGGAAGTCATTTTTAAGTCATTTGAGGTGGTTTTGCCAGTAATTAGCTGTGTGACCTTGAGTAAGTCACATAATGTCTCTGTGGTTTCCTCATCTGTAAAAGGGGTAATAGTATTTGTTTCATAGAGTTGTTATAAGGTTTAAATGAGTTAATTATGTATAAAACTCATTAAATAGCACTTCCTAATAAGTGCAATGTATTTGCAGCTATTATTATTATTTAATTGAAAATGCTCTCTTTAAGTACTAAAGGTTTCTCAACCTTCCCACTTATTAAAAATTAAAGGATAAATGTCAAATCCATGTGGACTTTTTAGAAAGATCTCCCCACAATTGGTCTTAGGGTCCTGAAAATACCTCCGGCCTCCCCAGGCTTATACCAAGAAGATACTTTTTTGTTCATTCATTTTTTGACAAAATGTTTGATTTGTTTGATGCTTATGGAAAGAGCAGCCATTTCCTTTTCTTATTCTTAGTATCATCAGTTTAATATAATTGGCCAAATTATTGTTTATTCTTTTCAAATTTTGATCATTTTTTCTGAATTCCTAATTGTATGTTATATTAACCTTGATTTTATGAAAATCAGATTGAATAGTTTCAAGGCTAAAGGCTATCTATGTAAAATAGGAATAATAACAATTGAAAGTATTTTATATACCTGTATAATAATAAAAGATTTGGTCCCTAGGTTGAGTACTTCCCCGATATCTGCATCTTGATCTCAGGAGAACTCTGAAACCATATGAGGGTATGTTGTGAAGATCTTTTTATTAGACAATTTGACTCTTTAAAATGCTCAATTTTTCTCTTTGTTTATGTGGTCACAACTGCCACTTTCTTATGACTTTATGCCATTTGAATATTGAAAGACCAAAAGCATCCTTATTTTATAATATAAAATATTTAAGTCCACCTGTGAACCTCTCATGTATTCTGCTTATTTCTCATTATGTGTATTGCAGAAATATCTAGTATTTTAATTTCCAGTGGATTGTTTACCCTAAACATCTTTTTCTGATAGCTTGAAAATTATAAGGATTAAATCTGTTTTAATCTTCCTTTTATCATTGTTCTTGTATGTTGACCCTATTGTGGCCCTAGACAATACTTGAATATCTAGTTATTAGATACAGCTATTTATTAGACAACACTTGAATAGTAAAATTGTGTGGTTGGTAAAAATGAATTAGGGTCTTAGGATTTTAGCAATGGGTGATATTTAATATTGAATGACATGTATTAAGACAAATGCTTTTTATATATAATTTATTTGGCATTGTAAATGCATTTATCTTGTGAGATACAGACCCCCTGTTGTCAAATGAGTATTCTGGAAAGGTTTGGAGTAAATAAATAATAAAACTGGTTCGATATACAATCTAACAATATTAAATATTAAGACTTTCAGATGATTGATTTTAATACTTAATTAACTTATTTAAAGTCAAAAATAACCCTCTTGCATTAAAGATTGACGGAATTTAAAAATGGAACTTTATTCTTTCTTGTTCTTTGTTCTCTTTCGTTTTTGCTTCCTTTCCTTTCTTTCCTTCCTTTCTCCCTTGTAATTGAGACTTTAGAACATCATTATTTCCAACTGTCAAATTTGCCGTTAGCTACCAACATTCTAAATAATAAAAACATTTTCTACCAATTCTATAGATATGTTCAATTACCCTGTTTCTTAATTATGAACATGTAGCTTTTATAAAAGAAACTTACTTTTATAGCCACGATGCCATATTTCAGGTTAAATACCCATCATGGTAAATACATGCTATCTGTAACATATACTTATTCATGCTGCATCCTCCCTCCCTTTTATAATCGAACTCTGAAAGTACTCCATTTAAGCTCTTTGATATGCTTTTCTTATAGGAGAAATCTTTATGTAAAGTAATACTACTCTGTCATTTCAGTGTTTGACTTTTAAGTTTACCATCAGTCAGAAATTTAAATGAAGTATGCTTATATGAGCTTTTCTGAATATGGATGTCTTTAGAATGACACAATTCAGAATGTTAATTCTATGCCTAAGTATTAGAAACAGTGAAGGAATGAATATAAGCTGAAATACATAGAAATTCATATTCAAAGGGAATAAACTCCTTTTCTAGAGGTTCTGTTTATGTGATGCCATTTTAAAAGAAAAAATGTTATTCAACTAATCTGTACAATGCTAATAACTTAAAATTTTCACTTAGAGACTGCTTGCATTGCTTTAGTTTACATGGAAAATATTGTTTTGAAAATTTGAATCTACTTAAAAACTGTTCTAAGCTTCAGTGTTAAACTCTTACCCTGTTATTAACTATTAACTATTTGCACAAGACTTCCCTTCTTTCACACAGATCACTTTTATCTTAATTAACATTTAATGCTGCAATAAGCAGACTTGTGAAACCAGTACAACTGTCCTTAAGATTAGTCTTAGATTTTAAATGGGAATTTCAGCCTAATTTGTCAACTCCTGTGAACAGAAGAGAAGTAAAATCATATTGTAAAGTTAGTTTTGAGTTTTCTGAATTTTGAGTTTATGTGAAGTAGGAAAAATTGTTATTTACAACAAGTATAGCAAAGGAAGGATAGTGCCTTTCCCAGGTCTTGGAAGGTATATTATAGTGCTTTCTGAATTAGAAAAATGAGATTCTTCTTATTTATTTTTTAAAAAATCTTTGGGTATCATTTCTATCAGGGAAATTCTAGAGACACGTAGGTATGATTCAAGAGAACTAAAATCTCTCAATTATGGATTTAAGTAGTCATTTTGTAAGACATGTTTTTGATCTTTGTATATATTTCTCTCTATATATCTAGCTTCTGTGCAGAGAAAATTAAGGCATATTAAGTATAGAAGTTGGAGTTGGTAATACAAATTTAAAATGTAATGAGCCATTATAAGTTTTTTTTTTTAATTTCAGAATATTACAGGAATACAAATGTTTTGTTTACATGGATTGCTTTTGTACTGCTTTAGGCAGAGTTATAAGTGTGCCCATCACCCAGATAATGTACATTGTAGGATTTTACCCATCTCCTTCTCCCTGCTCCCACCTGCATGATTTCTCTTGAGTTTTATAATACTTCCATCTGTATACATGAGTGCTGATTGGTTAGTTCCAATTTAATAGTGAGTACATGTGGTGTTTATTTTTCCATTCTTTAGATATTTCACCTAAGAGAGTGGTCTCCAGATCCATTCAGATTGTTGCAAAATTCATTTATTTTATGGCTGAGTAGTACTCCATGGTATACATATAACACATTTTATTAACCCACTCATGAATTGGTAGACACTTGGGTTGATTTCACATCTTTGCAATTGTGAATTGTGCTTCAATAAACATTCTAGTGCAGGTGTCTTTTTGATAAAATGACTTTTTTCCCTTTGGGTAAGTACCCAGTAGTGGAATTGCTGGTCAAATGGTAGGTCTATTTTTACTTCTTTGAGAAATCTCCATAGTATTTTTCCATAGAAGCTGCACTAATTTGCAGTCCCACCAACAGTGTATAAGTGTTCTTATCTCTCCACATCCATGCCAGCATTTGTTGTTTTGGGACTTGTTGATAAAAACCATTCTCACTGGGGTTAGACAATATCTCATTGTGGTTTTGATTTTCATTGCTGATTTTCTTGAGTTCTTTGTAGATTCTGGTTATCAGCCCTTTATCGGCTGTATAGCATGCGAAATTTTTCTCGCATTCTGTAGGTTGTCTATTTGCTCTGTTTATTGTTTCCCTGGCTGTACAGAAGCCTTTTAATTTAATCAAGTCCCATGTATTTATTTTTGTTGTTGCTGTGATTGCCCTTGGGGGTCTTCTTCATAAATTCTCTGCCTAGGCCTATATCTAGAATAGTTTTTCCAACATTTTCTTCTAGAATTCTTATGGTTTCACATCTTAGATTTAGGCCTGTGATCCATCTTGAATTAATTTTTATGAGTGGTGAGAGA